>NC_056743.1:1413756814-1414056814 GCF_019279795.1 Protopterus annectens
GTTGATGTCTGTTGTTTAGCCTGTCTTGGGTATTCCACTTGTTGAGCCAGGAATCTTTTGACTAGTCCCATTGCTTGGCTTCTAAGACCCTGGAATTGTTGTTTTCCTGGTAGCCTTAGAGGTTCATAGATAGGTACTAGACTAGCTGCCCTCATGGACCATTTTAAGCCTAGCCATGTTTCCTTTCAAGTGTGAGAATCAAACCTTGTACCTTATATTTTTGAGGTAAAAACTTAATCATCTTACCAGCCCGCAACCCCCCATTAGTTAGTTCTATATATTGCCTTGAGTCCCAGTTTCTCAGCCTTGTAGCAAATCTGGATTTAGACTGGTGATCTCTCTCTTTGTATTAGCTGTTTTACTCTTACTGACTGTTGATTCCTTTGTTTAAATTATGTTTTTGCACAAATACAGAGTGTTGTGTGATTCTCTGTGAAAATAGTCTGAATACGTCTGGGGGTAGATGAAAGCACTAACCTTTTTATTAAAATAAAAGGCAGCAAGTTTGCTTATATACCAGTGTGCTTGTATGTTTACTCTCCTAGCTCAAACATTGAGGTACTGCAGATTTTAGTTCATACAATCTGTAAAGATTTAAGGATAGTGTAGGTTAGTTTTTAGTTAGCTGTTGTCCCGACTGACTGTAAATGAAAAATTTGTAAGTAACAAAATGGTAACATAAATTTATACCTCTAAAGCAGATTATTTCCACATTCTAGGCCACCTCAGGTTCAAACTGAAAATGGAGCAGTAGACTACATCAGATAATATGTTTCTTGCACAATGGAATCCACAGTTCACTATCATTTCACCGATCACACTTTGTGCATGTTATCATTTCAATGAACCGGATAACTGAAAAAAAAAATAACAGACACAAAAATCAAATGTGGAAGTGGAGAATGTCGAATTCGACACAATTCGAACATTCTCTATACTTCCACAACTGCCACTACTCTACAGCACACAGTAGACAATGTTTTTGCAGGGGTGTTATGGAACAAGACCAGCTTATTAAAATGTATGTTCATTTCAGTTTATTAATGATGCTATAATATGATTGTTAAATAGCAAATATAATTTGTATGCAGGGCTGGAAAAAATTCAGCTTCATAAGCCACAGTATTGCTGTCTTTTAAACTGCATTATTTTAGTATGTAATACGAGAGAATAGTACGTGTTGCAGTTACTACAAAAGGAATTTCTTAGCCTGACTCCTCCAGGCTAGGAGTGCGTTGTTGCTAGGGTAGGTTTAAAACATCCAAGGTCAAAAACAAGATCCCTTGGAAGCAGGTGGATCATATATAGGAAGGTGTACACATGAAGTCTGAGGCGAAAATCACGAGGAATGAGGACATTGCAAAGTTTTTATAGGACACAGTCACTGTAACATAATGAAATTGCATGAGCAGTTTGATAAGGAAATGTATAAAAATACAGTTTTGTATATAAAGTGAGAATGCTTCATCAAGGGCTGTGAAGCCTGACTCTCAGTGCTGTAAGAATAACATTTTTGTTTGCACATCCTGAAGTGCTGTTCCTGACTAAAGGCATATAAGGTAAATTCTTAATGTTATTTATTTATGACTGTAACAATCTGGTGTCGTGACTCGGATCTTAACTTTGGTATTGCTGCAGGGCAGTTCTGGAATAGGGCCCATCACAGATTTTCTGTGAATTCTACACTGCTTTGTATGAAATAGTCAGAGACTCAGATGTGCAGCTATTCAAGGTGTGCAAACATACTAGCCTTGGCAGAAAAATTGTTTTGTAAGTGGAAAAGGGTTGCTTTGTGTTCTTACTTCTTTAGACACTTTTAGCAAAATGTAAGTGCATGACCGTGTTTTTGTTTCACTGAGTGGTTATAAGGTATACACGTAATAGTGAGAGGGCCCCACAGTAAATGAGTATAGTAAATGTATGTGCACATACAGTAAAGGACAAATTAACACAAGGAGACGCCTTGTATCGAGGGTGGTACCCTCAGGATTGAAAGGTAAGAAGTATGAGCAATGGTTTTATTTTTGTCAATGTATAAATGTATGAGAGAAAGGAAAGAGAAAGTTAAAAATAAAGTTAAAACAAGTTCATGAGCCCACTGCATGATTGGGATGTAGACTGTAAAGTTAAAACAAGTTCATGAGCCCACTGCATGATTAAGACGTAGACTGTAAAGTTAAAACAAGTTCATGAGCCCATAGAAGGATTGGGACATAGACTATATACTGTTAAAACAAATTCAAGAGCCTACTGCATGATAGGACATAGTGGTATGTGTTGTTAAAATGAATTCATAAGCCCAAAGCATGCTGGGACTTAGTGTGATAGGTGAAAATACCCTCAGAGGGTCCAAAAGAGTGGTCAGTTCTGGACACAGTACTTATCCGCCCCTTTATCCCGACTGCAATGCTGGCGCTGTAACTTTTGAGCTCACGCAGGGATGAAAGCAAGGGTGTGCTGTGGGAAAAGGCTGATTGAAACCTCTTCTCTGTTGCTGCATGCCGACAGATTTCATACCTTTCCCTCCCTGTATGGTGTGTGGATTACTACAGTTATCTTCTGTCTTTGGAACTGCCAGGATCCAGGAGTTGTAAGATAAGCCTAACATTTTTATTATTATTAATTTATAAACTAAGAAAATGGGAGCAAAGATAAGCAAGCTAGATCAAATCCCTGAAAAGGAAACACTTGCATATTTTATGTATTTTAAATATGGAAAAAACTTGTAAATATTTGCATGACTAGTTTCAGCTTACTAAGAATTGTGCTGGTGGGGTATTTCCATTAAATGGAACTTATGATAAGACTAAATTGCTGACATTGAAAACTATTTTGGAAGGAAAAAAAGCAAAGTAAGTGGGAAACAAATGACAACATTTTATTCTTGGTACAGTGAAGCACTTAAAAGGGAAAAGGAGTCAGCATTAAGAGGGTTGCAGGATGTTAATAAAAAATTGTTGCAACAAGTAAAATAGGTTAGAAATGCAATACAGACCAGTAAAAAGGATCCCTTTATCCTGTCTTAGCAGGTTTGGAACAAACTGAGGATGGCCAAAAAGCAGAGACTTTTAAAGAGGATAATAATCCTGCAGTAGCTACTACTACCAGCTTATTAAAATATATATTACTTTCAATTTATTAATGATGCTATACTATGATTGTTAAAAAGCAAATATAATTTGTATGCAGGGCTGGAAAAAATACAGCTTTATAAGCTGTCTTTTAAACTGTATTCTTTTAGTGTGTAATAAGAGAGAATAGTATGTGTTGCAGTTACTACAAAAGGAATTTGTTAGGCTGACTCCTCCAGACTAGGAGCGCATTGTTGCTAGGGCAGGTTTAAAACATCCAAGGTCAAAAACAAGACACCTTGGAAGCAGGCGGATCATATATAGGAAGGTGTTCACATGAAGTCTGAGGCTAAAATCATGAGGGATGAGGACATTGCAAAGTTTTCTATAGGACACAGTCATTGTAACATAATGAAATTGCTTGAGCAGTTTGATAAGGAAATGTATAAAAATACATTTTTTTATGTAAAGTGAGAATGCTTCATCAAGAGCAATGAAGACAGACTCCCAGCGCTGTAAGAATAAAATTTTTGTTTGCACATCCTGAAGTGTTGATGTGAGAGTGTTCAGTCTCGCCGTTTGTTCTTACAAATGGGTGTCGGAGCTGATCCTCGGCTCCGAGTCGGCCGCTTAGCAAAGCTCTGCATCTAGGAGAAGCTCGAGACCAACCTACCTCCCACAATTCCCTCTGCCTCTACCTCAGATCTAGTTTGCCGCTGCAACCGATCACATCGAATTTGAGAGCTCTGATCAACTTTTGGGAAGATAAGCTAATTTCTTAATCTTTTTTTCTCTTGAAATCTTTTCATCTTTTGGGATCTTTATTTAGTGTATGTGTGGGTCTGGGTCATCCTTTTGGCTACTCTAATATATATAATATATCTATCTATATATATAGTTTAGTTTCCTTAGGGCCTACCCCACCTAGTTACTAAATTTAGGATTGATACTTGCAATTTTTATTGCTGTGTTTGTGTATCTTGACAAGTGTTATTTGGTATTTGTACACTTTTTTCTCCACAGGGTATGTCTGAAAAAGCCAAGTCTGGATTCAAGAGGTATCAGTGTGGGCAAAAGATGTCTATCACTGAAAACCACAGCTCCTGTGTCTACTGTCTTGGCCCTCTCCATCTACAAGAAGACTGTTCTATCTGTCATTCTTTTAGTGGAAGGGTCATGACAGATAGACACAGGAAGCTGATTGATAGAGGTCTTTTGAAGCCTGCCTTCCAAGAGGCGCTTGACAAGTCGGACCAGGCTTCTAAGTCCTCGAAGGGATCGAAGACATCGGAGCCCACGTCATCGGCTCCGAGTTCTTCGTTTAAAGTTCGTTCACCGGTTCCACAGGCTTCGGGGCCGAGTGTCGAGCTTCTTACTGTGACCGAGCCTCGAGTCTTGGAACCGGTGTCGGAGCTTCCACCTCCTGCGATATTGAGGTCGGCACCGTCCTCGGTTCCTTCGACCCGTTCTTCCAGGCCCCTCTCCGACACCGACGTAGATCGTGTGGTGCAGAAGTTAATGGAGAACACGGCCCTGTCCAAGCTAATTTCAGTCTCCTCCCAATTGGTGTCGAGACTCAAAGGCCTTCCCTTATCTCCATCTGGTCCTCCTCCAAAGCCTTCTCAGCCTTTGGAGCCAGGAGATGTTGATCTGATGATAGTGGAGCCCTTGGTGCCGGAACCATCCCTTCCTCGGTCGGCACCGTTGACCTCGACTCTGTCGGAACCGTTAGCAGACTCGCAGGGCCGACGATCTATCCTTGGCTCCGGGACCGAGAATCGAACCGATCTTTCAGTTCCGACTCTACCCCTCGGTGCCTGGTCGATGCCCTTGGCCTCCACGTCGGAGATACTTCCGCGTTCTTCGGAACTGGGGGATTCCTCGACTCAGGGTCCGGGGCCTTTGACCTCATGAGGAAGGTATTGTCTTCTCAGACAACCACGTCAACAGAAGCAACTTCTCCCTCCCGTAAAGGTCCGTTGTCTACTTCTGCACTACACATGAGCACCAGTGTCTCAGCCACTCCCAGACCTTCTTCCTCGGAGGCCTCGATGCCCCTCCGATGAAAAGTTGTGCAAGAGGAGGCACTTAGATTCTCCACAAGAATCTTTAACATCGGATACTGACTTAGATGAGTCAGAAGGGTCCCCAAAATCACCCTCAGAGGATGTCTCCTTTGCTGACATCCTGGAGCTCCTGAAGCAGAGAGGTGATTGGCAGGCCCTACCCCTTTCTGAGGATGAGTCGGTTCTGCTGAAGGCATTTGGTGCTCGCCCTTCCTCCTCCTGGGTCACTCCAGCTTTGCGAGTTAATGGAGTTAATTGCCCTGACACAGTGGAGCCAGTTCCCAGGAAACCTAACAAATACATAACTGCCCCTCAGGACAAGTCATACCTTATTAAGGGAATTCCAGTGGGCGCTATGGTGGTGGACGCAGCCACTAAAAAGGAGATGTCCGAATCTTCCTCGTCTGCCCATCCCCCTAACAGAGACTCTAGGACCATGGACAGATATGGAAAGCGCATTTTCAGTTCAGCGACTTTTTCCATGCGATCGCTGAACTACTTGACACACTTCACACGATTACAGAGGGATCTAGTCAAGGAGTTGGGAGATACCCTCCAGGGTAGTACAGATGCTGCTGTTTTGGACAAGGTTACAGCACAGCTCAATACTATTGTGAACTCGTCCATGAGGCTCATCTCGCGGCCGAAGGGTCGAGTAGGGCTGCAGCTTCAGCGATTGCTCTTCGTAGACAATCCTGGATGCGGCTGTGCTCTTTTGCGGAAGCCTTCAAGTCTTCTTTTACTAATGCCCCCTTTGATGGTGCCACTCTTTTTGGCCCCAAAGTAAAGGAGACCCTAACCCGGTGTGAGCAGGAGGGAAAGACTCTGTCTGCTGTCGGAGTCCGTTTTTCCACCCCATCCAGACCGTAGGTGGAAAGATGTGGTTTCTTAAACCCCAGGGTTCTTTCCCAGGCACACAGGGTGATGCCCCCCCCCAGAGTCAGAGGAGGGGGCAGAAATGGAAGACGCTGCCCTGGCGGCAGAGGGGGTCCGCAGAACCAAGGTGACAGGGATACCATCCCTGGGAAGCCTTTCCAGCACTCCTGAGAGTAGGCCCGACTGCCCTGCTCTGGAGGCAGTCGGGGGTCACTTAGCTTTATACCCTCAGGCCTGGCAAAGCCTTACTTCAGACAATTGGGTAAAAAGCATTATTACCAGAGGTTACAAAATTCCCTTTGTATTTCCCCATTACCACAAAAGATTCCCAGATGTACCGCCCATCTAAACCTGCAGCTATAGAAATCTCAAAGCTGCTAGAAAAAGAGTCATCCAACCAGACCAAAGAGGATCCGGAACTTACTCAAGGTTCTTTTTAGTTCCAAAAAAGACAGGGGACTGGAGGCCAATTCTGGACCTAAGCACTCTCAATACATTTGTGAAAAAAGAAAAGTTCCGGATGGTCACGCTGATCCTTCCATTTTACAGAAGGACGACTGGATGTGCTCAATAGATCTCAGGGACGCCTACTACCACATCAAAATGGCCAGAGTGTCCAGAGATCACCTGCGCTGGGAGCCAGCCACTTTCAGTTTCGGGCCCTGCCCTTTGGTCTAACCTCAGCCCCCAGGGTTTTCACCAAATGCATGGCAGTGGTAGCGTCTCACTTGAGGCCTAGGATTCGGGTGTTTCCATATCTGGACGACTGGCTCCTTACTGCCACCACTCAACTGATACAGGCCAGGGACTACACAATCAGCCTTTGTGCTCAGCTAGGGATTTCGATAAATTTAAAATCTCAGCCCTCGCAGCATATTTCATTTATAGGGGCAGATCTAGATATCCGTTCTTTGCTACTAAAACTCCCCTCCACAAGAATAGCTTCCCTGCAAGAATATGTATTTCTCCTGCTATTGTCCAAAAAGTCCCCAGCCAATCTATTCCTGAAAGTCTTAGGGCTCATGACAGCTTCCCTCATTGCAGTTCCCATGGGAGGCTACACATGAGAGTTCTCCAATGGCTGCTGTTCAGTGGTCGCTCCAGCAGTTACCGCTGACTACTTGCAAAGCACACCTGTCTTGGTGGTTACAGAATCACAACTTCATTATACCCAAACCAACAGCCACAGTGACCAAGGGTGGGGCATCTTTCAGGGACAGACAGTCCAAGGCGAATGGTCCAGCTTAGAGTACAACCTGCACATAAATGTTCTAGAGATGAGGGCAGTGTTTCTAGCGTTGCAACACTTCTCCCTTCTACCTCTAGGGACTATTGCAGTACAGACGGACAATATGTCCGTAGTCTGGTACATAAACAAACAGGGAGGAACCAAGTCTTACCAGTTGTGCAGAGAGGCCATGAAAATTTGGCAATGGGCAGAGTCCACTAATAGCGCACATCCGGGTTATCCAACGTCATAGCGGACAGGTTGAGCAGAGCCATCCTGTTACCTCACAAGTGGTCCCTCAATCAGAAAGTGGCGGAAAGGATTTTAATGGGGCCAGCCTTGCTGCGATCTGTTCAATGAACACCAAATGCAGAAGCTACTTTGCCCTTTTACCCCTCCAGGGGATGTCCCCACTGATTCACGATTGGTCCTATACCACTGATCCCGAAATTTCTTCAGAAAGCCAAAGACCAGGAGAGGACTATAATTCTCATTGCCCCATTCTGGCCTCGACAGATTTGGTTCCCCTTTCTTCAAGCCCACCAAATGCAGGAGCCCTGGATTCTGGACCCAGTGCCAGATCTGCTGACTCATTAAATGGAGCTCCTCACCCGTCGCTCCTATCCCTCAAGTTAGCAGCCTGGCTGCTCCCCAGGTCTGATCTTCTTTCTCCGGCGGTTCAGAACATTCTGGTCTTCCACTACTAAAATCTATACCAGTAAGTGGAAACTACACAGCATTTGGATCCTTTAGTAGCCCCCCTAAACAAGATTTTGGAATTCCTGTCCATTCTGTTTCACCAAGCAGCCTCTACTGCCACTTTAAAAGTTCAGTTGGCCTATTTCCAACTTTCACATAGGAGAAAGCGGAGCTCCCATTATGGCTCATAGGCTTTGTAAGGCCTTCATGAAAGGTCCTTTCATCTCAGACCAACAGTTAGGTCACCTACAGCTCCTTGGAATCTAAATTTACTCTTGTCCCAGTTAATTTTACCACCCTTTGAACCAGCTTCTTCCTGTTCCTTAAAGTTCTTGTCCTGGAAGACTCTTTTCCTAGTAGCTATCACTTCAGCCAGGTATCAGAACTTCAGGCACTTTCCATCAAACAGCCATATTTAATTTTTCACCCGGACAGGGTGTCATTCTTCCTTTCTCCCTAAGGTCTGTTCGGTTAACAACATTAATCAGTGCATTGAGCTTCCTACATTTTTCAAGAACCACTCCAACAAGCTGGAATATATGTTACACAAATTGGATGTTCATAGACAACTCAGATTCTACCTGGATAGAACTAAGGACCATAGGAAAGCGGACCAACTGTTTATAGACAACAAAAAGGGCATGGCAGTGACACTTTCTAAATGGCTAACTGATTGTATAACCTTCTTGTATTCTGCTTCAAACCAGATTTTGTCCACCAAACCAAAGGGACATTCTACTAGGTCAGTTTCCACATCTCTGGCTCATGTGGCTCGTCTGCCATTGGACACTATTTGTGTAGCCGCCACTTGGTCTAAACCACATACATTCATTACTCATTATAAAGTTGATAGGACTTCCAGGGATAGAGCATCTTTTGGTTCCGCTGTGCTCAGGAACGTTCTTCCGTGAGTCACTCACCATTTGTAAGAACAAACGGCGAGATTGAACACTCTCACATAAAGAAGTTATGTCCTTACCATAACGTTCCATGGGGAGTGTTCATCTTGCCTTTGTTCTTACATCCCCACCCTCAGGTCTGGAAGAACGTATGGATTTGGAAGTCTGGTCTGTTTGTCTCCCACTTGTGGTCTCTCTGCTGTTTCCTGGCTTGAGCTAGTGTCCGCTCCTTATGTATACTTATGTATCCCTCTTATGATTGATTACCTTTGTTATTTGCAAACTAGATCTGAGGTAGAGGCAGAGGGAATTGTGGGAGGTAGGTTGGTCTCGAGCTTCTCCTAGATGCAGAGCTTTGCTGAGGATCAGAACAAAGGCGAGATGAACACTCCACATGGAACGTTATGGTAAGGACATAACTTCTTTTTTCTGACTAACTGCATATAAGGTAAATCTTAATGTTATTTATTTATGACTATAATGGGGGGCAAGCCCCCTGCACCCCCCACACCCCCTGCTACTTATATATACAAACTCTGAAATTGCACTGCAGTGAGGGAAAAGGTACATTTCCCAACCCCCACTATAGTGCGATCTGCATTAAAACGTTGAAATTCAGAACAGTGAATGCTGTAGTGCATTCGCTGTTGTGCATTTCAACATTTATTTTGTTCTTTTGATACTTTCAAATTGGGCATTCAGACTAACGTAAATCGAACAAACTCCGATTGCCCATTTGATAGTAAACCAGGATCCACAGTTACATAACAAGAGATGACTACAAATATCTAATCAAAGCTTTCCTTTACCTGAGACGCAGCTGTGAACTTTGTATTCTGTGTTCCTTATTTTTCTTGTTCATTTATAAGCCGAGTTGAGAGTTTTATCGTACACCAGAATTAATAATTTTGCACTTTTTATCCCAAAGTTATGTCACAGAAGAGTGCTGCAGAGGTCTGCATCAGTACTGATGGTTCCACCAGGTGCTCCCTCTCTCAGGTAATGATGTCACAGAAGGTAAGACAAAATAATTCAGTGATTTGTGAAAGGGGCTTAGCTTCATGGGACAGGAACAATGCTTTTAAGTTTGAGGTTGATAGCCCTTATCTTGTAACATATCTTGGTCTATTGTGAAGAAGAAATATAAGCATTCTATTAAAAATATAAATTTTTCTCTATTTCAAAAAGGAGAGAGAGAGAGAGAGATGGAATTCAATTGTTTTTGTGATACTGCCGTATGATTACCATGTGTTTATATAGAGCATACGATTCCCAGTGATGGAGGAGCTTGCCTTCAACAGTCCTAGGATTCACACATAATGATCCTTTACAATCTGTTGTTTGAGCCCTCCACTCTCCGTTCCTGCACTCCATGCAAAGTAGCAGTCTAGGTACAGTGTCAATGGTAAACTATATGCCTAAGTATTCTTCCTAGAAAATTACATTAGAATATTTGTCAAAGAGATGTGATTTATCTTGTAGGACAACCAGAGGATTAAGACATGGTAGTTAATTCCAAACACAGTAGGTAATCCAAACACAGTAGGTAAGTCCGGGAAGCAAGTCATGGAAGTAATGTTCGGATTGGATAATCATGAAAGGAACTGAAAGATTTCAGCATGTCACTTTTCCTAGGATTGGTGATTCAGAACATTAGCAGCCCTTCTTGAAGAAATGTTATTAAGAAAAGGGTTTTTATGTTTCATATGTTTTACTCTGACATGATGCACTTTTCTGTCTTAGTGAGAATTACATCCCAGTAACATTTCTACACTATAGAGACACACAATGGGTCATGAAGGTGCCAATGGAAGTGTAAACAAAGAGCAGAAAGCATGTGCATACATTTACAAAATTAATGAAGGCACAGCAGAAATCAAAAGCCTAGCAAGTTAGCATCATTGATAAAGAATGCAGTTAAGTCATCACTATCATGGGATTAAAATAGCATAATTTTACTATATTTCTTTGCTTTGTAAAAAGAACTTGTAGACTTAGTTGTTATGCTCAATTGCACATACTTTTGGCTCAATATGCACTATATGCTCAAAGTCTAAGAAGTAAATAATACTTCTGGCCCACCAATCAACATGCTACCAGTCTTTTGGCTTTTCACGGTTAGGGGTCACCACAGCGGAACTCCGGTCCGCTAATAATTGGCAGTGGATTTTTATGGTGCTGAGTTGCCAGCCCAAAGCCCTACCTTCCAAGAAGGCACACCCATTCATGCATGCACTTACCTGGTGGGAGGGTGGCCTAATGGTTAAGGTGTTTGACTTAGAAACACAAGGTGCAGGAATTGAGTCTCACAAGGGATAATTGGCTAGGCTTAAAATGGCTCGCAAGGGCAGTTAGCTTAGTACTTATCTATGAACCTATGACCCTATTTCATCCTACAATGATGCTACTTCCCTAGTGCAGTGATGGTAGATTACTACTTCAGTCACTTGAACTACATCTGATATTTGACAGTTATGCGTTCTTACTGTTTTTTCTACTGTTAGAACACTTTGGAAATAGCTGGTAATTGGTAAGCAGTTGTGAGGTCATCTTCCTCATTGATATCCCATTTTTGCAAATTTGCAAATAGCTCCCATCAAGGTACAATGTCAGATGTAGTTATCGTTAGGGAAAGGATATGGGAAGCAAAGAATGTGCTTGTTGAGTTATGGGTGCTTTCTCAACTGTAGCACCCGGGGCTATATTTTTCAACTTTTATGTTTACAAATTAACAGATGTTGAACTTCCTGTATGGCCACACCTTAAAAAACAGCAACTCACCTCCCCCAGCTGATAAAGAAAAAAAAAACATTAATGCAACAAATTAAACAGTTTTTTCAATGCATAAGAAGTGCCACGTAATCTAATAAAAAGAAGACAATCCCATGAAAAACTGAGATGAAAGACAGCATGAAAGAAATGTTTGAAGCATAGGAATCACAGGATCAGCCTGTAATGTTGAATACCATATGACTGGAATTTAGAGAAATGAAGCAACTACTGAAGGAACAACTAAGTAGTCATTAAACAAGACTAGAAGAGATGTATTTAGCACTTACCGAACATGTTACAAAAGTTCAGCATAATATAATCGAGACTGGTGAGCTGAAGGCTAGGCTGGATGTGATAGAGACAAGGCTTGAATGGGCAGAAGCTAAATTAAAAGACTTTGAAGACAGGTCCAAGCGAGACAATATTATGATTATTGGTATATCTGAGACGCCAGAAAGAGCAGATTCTAATAAAAAAAAAAAAAAAACAGTTATTTCATGGCTGCATCAATGGATAGCGATACCAGAGGGAGAAATTAATGTAGAAAGAAAACATTGTACTGCCTGTTGCACAGGGAGTGATGAGACTACTAGACTCTGCCCAGTTGTGAAGCTGGGGTCATATGAATTTAGAAAAAATATTAAGAGGTATGGAGACCCGGAAAGCAACTCAGTATTGGTGTTTATTGTACAGGATTACTCCTAAGAAAGAAACACGGCTGGTGTTAACATTTTGGGGGCCTCCAGGAAATGTCAAGCTGGAAGCCACCAAGGCACTTCCAGTCTAAGTATCACTCTCTGACTACCACCCCTCCTAAGTGATCCTTTAGTTCATGCTGCAGACTTATAGAAGTAGTATGCACAGACTGACCTGTAGCCACAATGCTCTTACATTATAACAGGCCTGTATACCATACTATTTTGGCCCATCTCACAGAGGGACAATTACAGTTACTGGCATTTAGTTGCAACAATGATACATTGCAACAGCTCTTTGTACAGGTCTGGACTTAAGTGAAATGTTATCATAGGCCTACTGCCTTCAGCCCCCTCCCCCCATACACACCCTCTACTCCTCCCCTCTAATTCTCCCATCTTGGGATCCCCATACTATGCACATTCCTTTTTCTTTCTTTTCTCACATTTTGCCTTACTTTTCAGCTTTTTCAAGAAGCCATAACTTTCTTTATGCTCTGGTGTACATTTTAAAGTTTTTTTTTTCATTACACACAACATTTTCTTCCAGTGATGGCTTAAACAGAAATTATGATTAAGGAAAGAAATTCATTGTGTTGCTGTTCAGCTTTAGTTTTCCTTGCATCCTTTCAACACACCTTTCCTGACCAAGACAGCATAGTAATCAACATTTAGGAAATACCTATCCTACTTATCAAATAAGCCAGGGCCCAGGAAGCCATAGGGTTATAGATGGTCTGGGATGTATTTTGTAGCACTTTCCCAACATTTTAATCCAGTGGTGGCCTGAACAAAAATCATGAGTAAGTAAAGAATTTCAGTTTTTTTTTTCTTTCAAGAAAGACGTAAGTTATGCCCAAAGCTTAATGTTCAAAGCTGACAAAATAGTAGCTTAGCCAGTTGTGAGGATGCACAGGTCCTGTCTGGGAATACTGGCTGCTCCGCTAACCCCCCAAAAAACAGTCACTGCCTATGCATTCCTCTGGTGTTAGATTGGGATGAAAGCAGATGTTCAAATTGCCACAGTCATATATTTCAAGTGTCTGCTGACTTACATAGCATGCCACACCACTCCTCACCCCTAACCCCCAAAGACAGTAACGTGTATACGTGCCTGATGTGAGGTTGTGAGAAAAGTGAAAATAAATGATTACAATAATGTATTCTTCTTCTTTGTTGCTGCTAGACAGTACACTACCCCTACACAAGATATAGTAGCCTTCTTTGTACACTTCTGAGGTCTATAAAAAAAAAGTAAAAGAAACCACGACCACACTATCCTCAGACCAAACATAAACTATAATGACTTGCTGTATACAACTCTAAGGTTTGACTGTGATGAAAATGAAAGAAGTAATAACCACACAGTCCGTAGCCCTCCCACCCCTCAGATAACCTGCAGCAGCTTTCTGTACACACACATCTGAGCAGGGCTAGTTTTAGAATGGGTGCAATTGAGAGCAGAGGCAGCTTTATCCTAAGAGAGTCATATTACAGCCCTGTTCAGGTTAAAGAGTGTAATCAGAAAATGAATACATTTTTTCTCATCATTTTCTCCTCAACCAGCAACAGCTTTTTTGGGGCATCACACAGTCAAAGATGATTAAGGGAGCCTCCTGTATCCATTTGTACAGTCTGAGGAGTGGGGGGCCCCCAGACTATTAGATCTAAGTATCTGAATGTTCTGTGATATATTTTATGTCTTACTTTTGAAATATAATTACTTGTTAGTTCCTTTTTTTACTGATACCCAGAACAATAATATGTTTGTGTCCTGGCATTATTGGGTGTGTGCACAGATAAAACTCAGTGATACTTTTTACAAACACACACACAAGCTATAACTGTACTGGTTTTGTACTAATTTCATGAAATAGAAATACATTGTGCAACACTGATACTGCCACACCAGATCCCTGACTGCTGATTATCTGTCATTAAACAGCAGCAGGGGTAAGTCACTTTTATTTACCTCATTGAAGAGTAACGCACACCTGTCACTCTCTCTGATATCACAAACCTTTCCTGATTTTGCTCATATTTTTGATGTATCCTTCATAAAAAGTTTGATTTGCTGGTAAATCATTCGGGGTTATGCATGGTCAGTAAATCCAGACATCAGAGTTTTATGCTTGTTGTTATCCAAAAATGCCTGTTGATGCAAAAGGTGGTATTCTGTTAACTTATTAAGTGATATAGAGTAATATTCAATATGCGGATGACTCCACCTTGATTTTTTCTGACACCTCACCAGCTACTTTATTCACATTAACCCAAAATACCTCCAATACAGTGGAAAAGTGGCTCTCCAGTCAACATCTAATCCTAAACCCCAACAAAACTAAGTTGCTCCCCTTCTCCACCACATGCAGGAACCCCCTGCCATCCTTCAACATAACCACTAACAATGGTACTGTCATCTCCCCAGAAGCCCAAACTAAACTACTGGGTGTCATAGTTGATAACAGCCTGAAGTTTGATGCACATATCAATCAAACTATCAAAACCATTAATAAAAAACTTGGTTCTCTTTACAGAATCAAACCTTTCCTTACCCCACTTGCTAGAACTGCAATTGTCCATTCCCATCTGCTATCAACTCTTCTCTATGCCTCACCTCTATTCTCCAACTTAAACAAAACAGATATTAATAAACTATCATCCTGCTATAACCACATTGCCAGATTTGCTACTGACACATCCTACCGGACACACCACTGTCACAACCTAAATCGCCTAGGATGACTTTAACTGCCAAGCCTACTGCAGTTCAACCAGCTAATAGTGGCACATAAAGTCCTTTACCAACCAGAAAATACACCTGCACTAAAAAAATATTATCAGTCCCTACACCAGCACCCGGCCACTGCGATCATCCACTAGACTCCTAGTTCAAACATACAAATCCAGCTACTAAGCTGTGGACTCTGTTTGCCAAAACATGGAACAGACACCCAGCTGACTTGACCCTAGAACCCTCACTAACTGAATTCAAAAACAAATTCAAGAAATACTTCAAAACTCATTGGTTATGTCCTCGCACTAACCTCAACTAGTGACGTCTCTATTTCTTAGGTGCATTACCTTCAACTACTTCTAACATTTTTCTACCACTCCATTTCAGGAAGGGTCAATTGTATAACAGCTGCTCAACGTGTCTCAAACCTTAATGTAATGTTATTTATATATAACTTTGAAAATAATGTTATGTTTCAGAAAGTGTTTTATAGTAAGTTAGTACTATATGTGCTAAATGCTGGTATTGCTTATGACTATAATCTGCTTGAAACTAACATTTACTAAATGTTCAATGTGTATTATTATCTTGGAGCTTTTCTCCCCCAGGCCTCTTCTGAAAATGGACATATATCCAGTTGACTGTCCCGGTCAACAAATGTAAAATAAATAAATAAAATAAATAAATTATATTTAAAATGTGTCTGGGATTTTGAGCCTTTATTCAGCTATTATTTTTGGCTTTGTCCAGAATTTTTGAGTGAAGAAGTTGAGAGCTATAGTATCTGGTGTTCTGCCAGCATTTATAAAATTCCCTGAAAGAGAAAACCATTCCTGAAGATTGGAGACATCACCCCTTCATAAATCAAAGGTGTGCACTGAGATCAGTCACTCTGGGCTGTTGATCTCTCTAGTGCTTACCTTGTTCATGTTCATTATCAGCTTTATCCTAACAGGGTCATATCACAGCCATGTTCAGGCTAAAGAGAGTAATCAGGAAATTAATGCATTTTTCTCCTCATTGTTCCCCAACCGACTTTTGTGGGACCCCCACACAGTCAAGGATAATTAAGGGATCACTCTGCAGCCAGGGGTATGCAGGTGCTTAAAGCTGGCTATGTTGTTAGTTTTAGTGGAGAGAATGTCCACCAGCTGGGTTAACTAAGCTAGGGGCAGTACGTCAGTGGTAAAATTAATGGAATTGTGAAGCCTGTTAATTGATAAAACACTGTTACTATAACTAGAGATATATTTGAATTGTAAAGGAGATATCAATAAGAGTTATTACCCACCTAGTTTATTAAGTGTACAAGATTGCTGTACTAATTTGTGTTGGTTTGACAGACTTGTTGCAAAATAGCAAGATGAAATAACTTGTTGTGGTTGCGGGCTCCCAGCAACCACAGGTTTCATTGGTGCCTAAAGCCAGCTATGGAAAGAAAGAGCCAACAGGGGACATTTACGCCAGCAATAGGAATATACAAAGCCAGAGGATATAAGTAGCAATTACTGTACCCAGCCAATCTAAGGATGTTTATTCATGGCTAGTCCCATACTATTCACTGATCCTGAACACTGTATAGAGCACCTAAACCAGCCCATAAACTTAAGAGAAAAGAATATGTAGGATATGCCAAGAAGCAGAAGGGCGAAAATGTGAGTAGGCAAAGGGAAAGAATGTGAGAAATCCATAACAAAAGACATTTTTTTACATATTTAAAAAAAGCAGCATCTGAGAGAAGAAGAGAGGATTAGAGCCGAAAAAGACAATGAAGACAGACATACTCGAGATGAATAGGAATAGCAGCTAACTAGAAAGCATAACATTTGAGTAACTGTCCAGAGGGACTAAAGATAATAACAAAAGTTAAATATTGGGTATTAGGACTAAGTGAGAATTGCGTGAGTGTAAACAAAGAAATTAAGTTTCATTTTCAGTTATTCATTCTTTTCTTTTTCTGCTTGATTTGTGAATTAGAAAATTTGAATTTGACTCTATAAGTGCACTGTAACACATAGGTGAAAAACACATCCAAGAAGTGGGAGCTGCAACACATAGGTGAAAAACACGTCCAAGAAGTGGGAGCTCAGAGGGGAGGGATATCAGTATATGATAAAAACTGTGGAAAATAAAACATTCAGCAAAAGGAGAAAATTCAAACTAAGTAGACTGTTTTACAAGCAAGCTAGTAAGACTGACAGGGCAAAAATGTAGAATGACCATTACAGGCACTCACCTGCCAAAAACACAATGCAATACAATACAATACAGAAGTTAGCACACAGCAGTGAATAGCAAGAGCTGCTAGGAATTAAGTTAACTCCGTGATTGGCTGTGCACTGGGCAAACAGAAGTAGGAAGACATAAGAGGTGGAGTGGAAATCCAGTGTGGAAATTGGAAAGACCATGATAAATAAGAAGTAGGGTGTAGGAAGGAAAAATCTGAGTAAAGTATATTTAAAAGTGAGATAAAGTCTACTCAGAAAAAAAGAATAAATAACATGATGGGGTCAGGGAGATGCTTAATAGAAATTGTAAGTATTACACCAAAAACATAACAACACAGACATGTTCAAAGTATATATTGGTGCCCAAACAAACAATGATACATGTAGATGGAGTTCTAAGGAAGAAGGTGATGAAAGAGAGACAGAATAACTTAAAACAATAGCAAAAAAAGTATTGTCTTTTGGCTTTTCCCGGTTAGGGGTTGCCTCACCGGAACTCCGGTCCGCTAATGATCGGCAGTGGATTTTTACGGTGCCAAGTTGCCAGTCTGACACCCGACCTTCAAAGAAGGCACACCCATTCATGCACCCACCTACCTGCATGTCTTTAAAAGTCACTCGACCACGGGAAGGATATGCAGACTCCACACAGAAAGCGCTCCAGCTGAGAATTGAATGGGAGAACGTCTTGCTGAGAAGCGACAACACTAACCGCTGCACCACCGTGCCTCAGAATAACTTAAAACAATGTTTGTTTGTC
The DNA here is from genome assembly GCF_019279795.1 of Protopterus annectens. Taxonomy (NCBI): domain Eukaryota; kingdom Metazoa; phylum Chordata; order Ceratodontiformes; family Protopteridae; genus Protopterus; species Protopterus annectens. Next base: position 1,413,774,846 of record NC_056743.1, read on the forward strand.
TTTCGGCTTTTTCCGGTTAGGGGTCACCACAGCGGGACTCCGGTCCGCTAATGATTGGCAGTAGATTTTCACGAACGCCGAGGTGCCAGCTCGATGTTCAACCTTTATCAAAGGGCATGCCCATTTACGCATGTCTTTCGAACGCCCACCCAACTGCGGGGAGGACATGCAGACTCCACACAGAAGGCACTCCTCGCACTCCAGTCAGGAATCGAACGGGAGAACCTCTTGCTGTGAGGCAACAATGCTACTGCTGCACCACTGCGGATGTCTTAAAACAATACAATGCATAGTCAATAAGGCAAGATTAAAATGGAATTTAATTCTGGTGTCCGGATAAAGGAAAGAATGTCAGGGAGACAGATGCAAGCTGGCTATTTTAAATTTATGATTTAAAGAAATAAGAGGGAAGAGCATTCATAAAATATTAAACTGGAGATCCAGAGATGTTTGTAAAGAAAAGGGAGTTAAAGGGAAGTCAACAGAAATGGAAATATAGGGGAGGAGAACTAACATGTTGGTAGGTAGAGATGACTAGACTGAGCTATAGTGTATAGTAAACATAGAACGCTATAAAGGGAAAACCCACATAAGGAAGGCCATCAGGGTATGTGGATTCAGCAGGAGAAACAAAGATAAATAATAGGAGCAAGGTAGACTATTAAGTTACATAAAGTAAGGGATAAAAAGAAGGTAAATGCAGAAAGACAGAGGAGCCAAAAGGAGAATTTAAGAAGTAAACTAAAAAGAAAAAAACATAATTGGTAGGGAGGGGGAGTGAAACTGAGCTCCATGCATGAAGCAACTGCTGAAGGAAGTATAGGAGGGACAACTTAGAGCCACTGATGAACAACGAGTAAAACGGACTCACAGGAAGAGATTGCAAACTGTAAATATGTATATAGTTACTTATGAAAGGGAAGTAAAAGGGGAGTGTAAGATGATAATAAAGGAGAATGATGTAAAGGAGAAGAACAAGATAGGAAGACAAAACAAGTGATTGACCAGTGGAGCAAACTTGTGCAAGAGAATGTAGAGCTACTGTCAGGATCTGATAAACCATGTTGGAACTAACCAGTGGGGTGCTAAAACAAAAAAAGACAAAAAGGAAAGGATGGGAAAAAGTCAAAGGAAACAAGAAAGAAAATGAACAATATAATAGGGATGGACACTTGGAATGTCAATGAGCTAACAAACCCCATTAAATGAAATAGGTTACTTAGAATATTTAAAAGAGGGGGCACTAGGTGATAATCATTACCATATGCACATAAGAAAGAAGATGAACTAAGGAATTAAACAAGCAGGGATACAGAATTGAAGCAGGCTCATCTCATGTTAACAAAAATAAGGTCAATCAAGCTGATAAAAAAGGACCAAACTTATCAGTAGAATAAAAGTTGATAGATGACAAATGTATGTTCACTGGTTTAAAAGGACAAATTAATGGAGAAAGTATAACAATAATATTCATTTGTCTCCTACCACAGACCACAATTAAAACTATGGGAGAGGTCCTAAGTAATGTAATAGCCTCCTAAGAAGGTTTATATATAATGATGGAGACTGAAATGTCATTTGCAGGACGAAGGATGTAGGCAAAGGGTCAAGGGAGAGAAAAATATGAAAGGAAGGGAAATGCCTAAGAAAGTTTTTAAAGAAAATGGATTAGATTTATAGCTTTATAGGTATACACTAGGCTAATGGCCACAAGGGCCTTTATAAGCCTAACCATGCAACTCAACCCAATTATGTCCCTATGTATTATGAACATTTATTAGGAAGGAGAATGTCAGTTTCTAGAAGTTATGTGGGGGGTATGTTAGTTTGGGCATTACCTTCTGCCTATGTCTTTCAGAATCATGGAGACCAGACCTGGTTGAATTTCTGATTTCCCATCCATTGGTCATGGTTACACTTAAAAAGGGTTAGGGATGGACTCTGTCTCACATACATTGGGGGGCTTTACCAGAGCATGGAGAGCCTCTAAGATACATATGTGTCTTGCCGACATGTTTTATTTATGTCATAACCAAAATTTAAATTTATTTATTTATGTATTTATTTTACAGTTGTTGACTGGGTTTGTCTAACTGGGCTGATAGCCCTTTTTCAGCAGAGGCCCGGGGAGAAAAGCTCCACAGTTCATTTTCCAAGCAAAGAGAGTACTTAAGATACAGAAAACAAAACATCTGGAGAAAATAAACTCCAGAAAAAATTAATTATACAACATATTTATAATGTTTAAATACAATTTCTATAATGTGCAAACTATTGAAATTAAGTTTTCATTAAGAAGCAAGTAAAACACTGATTTGAGATAGGGTTGTGACTGAATTGTAGCACAATGAGATATTTTAAATTAAAGGCTTGGATCCTTGGATCTAGTGGTTCTGATGCTGTTTATTTTGTGGATGTGAAAAAGGTCCATTAGAGCTCGATCTGAGGATGCCTTGTATGCCAGGCATAGGTGCCTCTCAGTAACCTGTACGAAACTGAGTATAGACATAGGGCTTTAAGGCAATACACAAATGACAGTGTGTTTATACCATGGATTCTCCTGGTAAGGAACTTTTGTGGGCGTTCCAACTGTTGCATATGTCTGGTCAAGTATATGATGAAGGAGGCATTATACTCAATGATGGGTCTGATAAGGGCTGAGTAAAGTGGCACTATGACTTCCTTGGACCTGGATGCCATGCCCTTTCTTATAAATTCGCAGACATAGAATTTTCTTATTACTTTGGCCACATGTTGGTCAAAGACCAGATTGTTGTCAACATATGTTCCCAGATCCTTGACTACCAGGTCAACTCCTAGGGGTGTCTTATCGGTGAAGTAGTTAGCCTGGGTGGCAGTTTTACCAAAAGGCACTGTAATGCATTTCTTTGCATTGAGTTTTAAACCGTGACTTTGCCAACAGTCATTTGTCTGTGTTAGACCATCATATAAGACAGGGTAATTTATAATATCTCCCAGTTTGCAGTCATCTGTGAATTGGTCAGCCAAAGGCCCTTGACATTAGCCTTTACAGCCAAGAAGTAGATGCCAAATAGGAGTGATCTCACCATGGAGCCCTGAAGAACCCCAATGGTGACCGGTCTCTTAGTGGAGATGGTCTCACCAATCCTGACTTCCTGAGTCCTTCTGTGAGCCAGCTGGTAATCCAGTGCATTATACCGGGGTTTTTGTCCAGTTCAGTGAGTTTGTCAACTATACCCAAGTGGGGTATTGTATCAAATGCCTTAGCCAGGCCTAGATAGGTGGTATAAACAGTTTTCCCCTCATTCATTAACTTGGTGACTTTCTGAAAGAAGTCTGCCAGATTTAGTAGGCATGACTTTCACTTGACAAAGCCATACTGGTTGGGTCCAGTCTCTGAAGTTTGCCTATGCATTTATCGGTCATTTCAATGATAATTTGTTCCATAGCTTTGCATGTTAGACTAGTCAGACTAATAAGTCTGTAGTTTCTGGGGTCAGCTGATGGTCCATGCTTGTGAAGTGAGATAACTGTTGTTGTCTTCCAGTCTCGTGGTACAAAGCCTGTTTTCAGGCTGTAGTTGAAAAGTGACTCAAGTCATCCTGATAAGTCATGTTTCTAGGTATTTAGGAGGCATCCCTTGATATTGTCAGGGTCTGTTGAGGCTGTGTTTGCAGACTTAGCAAGCGCTGCCAAGACCTGCTTCCTGTTAATAGTTGGAGAGGTGTTATACAAGTAGTTATTTCATGGGGAGGAGGCAGGGGGATGAAGTTTGAGCTGAATTTGTCAAACAGTAAATTTGCCATCTCACTCTGCTCAGTGAAGGTTGCATCATAAGGTAAAGAACATAACCATTATACCACCCTCATATGCTGAGCAGCACCGGCCACCAGTTTGGCACACTGACAATATGTGATATATTATAAGAAAGAAATGGAGGAAATGGTTGCACATATTTTTCATACAGACACAGGGCTCGGTCAAGATTGGATAGAATCTATATTAATATTTATCATAAACAGAGAGCAGCAAGAGTAAGATGTGATCCCCTGACCCTTTCAGACCATCCACTGGTAACTGTGCCAGTGAAACTGCAGCAAGCAGAAACACTACAAAGGCACTGGAGAGTATCCTGTTACTAGTTTGAACAATGGAATGAAAAGGCATGGCTCACCAAGGAACTAAAATATATTATCAGTAAAATAGGAGTGTTATATACTGAGACATAGGAGCATATAAAGGACAAACTAAAGGGAAAGGTCTATGAAAGACAAAGGCAAAAGCACAAGAGAAGATTAAACTGGAAAACAACAAATGATGAGCGGAAGCACCTAATACCAAAATGAAGGTAAAGCTAAAGGTATAAAAGTTTATACATTATGGTATTGTTACCAGAAGTAGAATAATCTTAGACAAATTGAGATATAGTTGCTTGTCTTCCCTAACCTAGTTAATAATGCTGTCTAGCCTGCCCATTGCTTATTTATTATTGTATGTGTTTTGATTTTGTACCGCTTTGCTTTGACTTTTGGTCATGGCTAAAAAAGATCATCAGGCCAGCCTACATATTCCAGGGGCAGATTTTGGTTCTTTTTAGCTGAAGTATACCCCCTTTCCCCTTTCTGTTTGCATACAGCTGAGAGCGCAGAATTCTTTTGTGCCACTTTTCCAGCCCAAAATAGTCTCTTTCCTTTTTTTCTTATTTTTAAAATAACTTTATTAAATTATCACTTAAAATGTTGGCAAACATATACTAATAGAAAAGAATCCGCAAAAAGTGAAGAAATCCCTGGAACTGGAACAGAAATCCAAACAAAGAACAAACAACTGACCTGGAATCCAAAGACCACAGCAAATGAATCCAACAATGGTAGAAACCACTCCAATTTGCACTTGCTGTGGAGAGAAACAATCCTTTATTGGATAAACCACTGCAATTCATGTTCTACCATTGTTGGATTCATTTGCTGTGGTCTTTGGCTTTCTGGTCATTTGTATGTTCTGAACAGAAAAGAACATAAACCATATTAAACTTTTTCCCATTTGCATCCATTATACATCACATATATTTTCTTTCTTTGTAACTATCATCAGTCCAGCATTAATAAATTGCTGAATTTCTGCCTTCCCTTAAACCTCCTGAACATTATTCTGCATGTATTTTTCCCGTTTCCATTTAATGCTATGTAATTTGCCTTTTCAAAAGGCACGTCTTCCAGTTCTTTTATCCCCTTTATAATATTCAGTACATCAAATACATTTGGTATAGACTTTGATTTCCATTTTCTGGTAATTGCTTTTTGGCAACCAACAGAATTAAAGGTAATAAGGCCTTACTGTATCTAGGCAGTTTAGATGCTGCATCCCAGCTTAGATAATAATTTCCTTAATTACACTCATTTGCTCACCTAATATTTCTGACAGAATACTCTGCATGGAATTTTTAGTGTGCCAACTAATTACACTCCCAAAGCATATGATGTTCTGTAGTCCTATCTCGCCTTCATTCTTACACATGGGTTCAGAGCCGATCTTCGGCTCTGACTCAGCCTTTTTACAAGCTAAAAGTTTTCTAGTTGGCTTGTGGCTAGGTAGGTATCCCATGGTGCACAAGTACAATCCCCAGATCTCCTTTGCCACGTCAACGAGTTTGGATGTGCTTCTTCTTGGCCGTGGCAACACATTTTGCTAATTTTTGACTAAATTCTGCTGTTTTTCATATTTAGATAGCTTCATATATAGCTGTTATTAGTGTTGTTTTTGTAGATAGTTTAGCAGTTACTAGAGTTCTTTCTGTGTTAAGTATTTCTGAGAACAGTTGGCCTTATCATTCTGTTTGGTATCCTGTGTGCCAGTTAGTTTCTTCACCGGGGTTGTTTTCTATATATTTATATATCCCCAGTTCAGATATTGTTGATAGCAGTGGTTGTAGGCGTTTTTGTGCATAGTTTAGACTGTGTGCATTAGTTCAAAATTTAGGTAAGCTTTCAGTCAGTGTGCTTAGATTAAAATAAATAGCATTGCTTGTGGAGCTCTCCACTTATTTGTATTTGCAGTTAGAACGGGATTTTTGACCTTCGTTCTATTGATTTGAATTTAGAGATTGTACTTCTTCTCTGGTGTGTGTGTGCAAGTCTGTTAAATTGTGTTTCTGATCCTTTCCTTTCTAGGTCCGTTTTAGTTAGAGGACCAGGTTTTTCTCCCTTCTTTCTCTACCATGGCTAAGCCCGTTTAAATGAGACGACCTAGTCCTCATGGTTGTGTCTTTGCTGGTACTTTAAGGGCTAGGCCTGTTTAAGTTAGAGGACCTAGTCCTCCCAGTTTCCCTTTCTTGACAGTCTTCTGTGAGCTGTCTAAGGAGGTCAAGGATCATAAGCCATCTGACTTTAAAAATTGTGTGAAATGTTCACAGAAGATGTTTATAATGGATGGCCACAGTAACTGCGTATAATGTCTTGGGGCCATCCAGTTACAGGAAGCATGCCTATTTTGTCACTCATTTAGTGCCACGGTATTGCAGGAGAGAAAGAATAAACTTATTTTAAAAGGTCTCCTTAAGCCATCCTGTGAGGAAGATATGGCTAACTCTTCCTGATCTGCTAAGTCTCATGGATTGAGAAAGGAGAAGTCTACATCTTCTAAGAGGCCCTCCCCGGTGCCGGCTGGTGCATTGGAGCTGCCTCTCAAAATTTCTAAATCTGACAAACCTGCTGCCTACTCGGCGCCACTGAGTTCAGAGCCGATCGAGGGTATTACTTCTACTACTACTGTTGCTACAGTGTCGGCACCAGGAAGTTTGGAGCTGACCACTGATAGTAGACATAGGAGCCAGTCTACGGATCCCTTACAGGTCTCCCCTACATTAAGGTCACCCATATTACAGAGATCCCGTTCTCCCACTCTGTCTTCCAGATCTTCCGGGAGCTTATTGGAAGAAAATGTGGAGAGAGTAGTGCTGAGACTTCTGAAGTCATCTGCCTTACCTAAAATGTTGTTGGCTCCGACCCAGTCAGTTCTGGGGCCACTTGAGTCTGCCACCCCTTTTGTGATTCCTCCTCCGAGCCATGCTGGATTTTCATAGCTGGAGTGTTCGGTACCGCTGGTGGAACCCTCGTTTCCAGCTCCCCTTGAGGTTGTTTTGGAGCCAAGTTCCACTCCGACACACTCAGTGCCATCCGTGGTGTCTAGGAGCCGAAGCTCCCCGGTCGACCCCGACAGGGACGTCTGGAACCGAACCTCTTTGGTTCTGAGCCTTCCTCTTGGTGCGCCGGCTAGGGTGAGCTTAGACCCTATATCTATTTCGGAGTCAATGGCTCTGGAACCGATGGCATCCTCGGTCTCCTTGGAGCCAGGGAGGTCTTCTGAGCCAGAGAGGTCGGCATTCGGGATGATGAGGAGTGTGCTGTCCCGATCATCAGCTCCTACCACCAGGGATACCGACACTCTTCCCCCTAGGGTACCTACTTCTTTCTCAGCATCTATTCTCTCTCTGGACAGCAGAGACCCGCAGCCTCAGGAGCCACCAGCTGGTGGCCCCCATTCTTCCGAGACCTCCCTGGAATATCCTTCTGAGGAGCCCCCTCGGAAGAGGACATGCAAGAGGAAGCATGTAGACTCCCAGGATGAGTCTCTTACCTCGGACACCGACCTCGAGGAGTCAGAAGGGACTCCCAAGTCATCCTCTGATGCTGTCTCCTTTGTAGACATCCTGGAGATCCATAAGCAAAGGTGTGGCTGGCCCACTTTCACTGCTTCTGATGAGGAGTCGGTGTACCTGAAGGCTTTCGGGTCTCAACTTTCAGCCTCTTGGGTGTCTCTTATGCAGCCGATGGGGCGAGCAGAGCAGCGGGTTCAGGAATTTCCCTAAGGCGGCATTCCTGGATGTGCTTGTGTAATTTTGCGGAACTTTTCAAGTCCACCTTTACCAATGCCCCCTTTGACGGTTCTTCATTGTTTGGACCTAAGGTAAAAGACACACTCACCCGGTGTGAGCAAGAAGGGAAAGCACTCTCTTCCGTAGGAGTATGTTTTGCCGTCCCCTCTAAACTATATCCCAAGGGTCATAGAGGTGGTAAAATGTGGTTCAAGAAGTCCCAGAGGTTTTTCCAGGATGCACAGGGTGACTCCTCCTTCAGAGGCAGAGGAGGAGGAGGAAATGGTAGATGTCACCCTAGAGGCAGGGATGGACCGCAAAACCAGGGAGGCCGTGATTCATTTCAGGGCCGGCCCTACCAGCGCTCCTGATGTGGGGCCCGACTGTGCTTCTCTGGAGCCGGTCGGGGTCACATTTCTTTGTATCTAGAAGCTTGGCTAAGTATTACTCAAGACAGATGGGTACAAAGAATTATCACCAGAGGTTATTCCATACCCTTTTCTCTGCCACCTCATGTTCCCAAGAGGATCCTGGATGTTCCACCTAGTCACAGGGATCAAGCAACTGTGGAGGTCAACAGGTTGCTGGCAAAAAGAGTCATCCAAACCATCCCCGAAGACCAAATAGGATTCGGAACTTACTCCAGATTCTGTTTAGTGCCAAAACGTACAGAGGACTGGAGGCCCATCTTGGACCTCAGCAAATTAAACAAATTCGTGCAGAAGGATAAGTTCTGGATGGTGACACTGCAATCTATACTCCTGTTACTAGGGAAAGACACTTGGATGTGCTCAATAGACCTCCAAGAAACTTACTACCACATAAAAATAGACAGGGCATCAAGGAGTCATATACGCTTCTAGCTGGGAGCCAGTCACTACCAGTTTCATGCTCTGCCCTTTGGTGTTACCACAGCCCCCAGGGTGTTCACCAAGTGTATGGCAGTAGTGACAGCTCACCTGAGACGGGGAGGATTCCAGGTGTTTACATATCTGGATAACTGGCTCCTGACCACCCTCATCAGGCATCTACTTCTTCAGACCAGGGACGCTACTATTCAACTATGTGCCCAGTTGAGGATTACTATCAATTGGGAAAAATCTGCCTTATTGCCCTCTTAATTTGTGATTTTTATAGGCACAGAAATAGACACAGTAGCCATGTTGGCTCCTCTGCCAGTAGAAAGGGCACAGAATCTGGTTCTTCAAATTCACCATCTTCTCCCCCTCTGAAAAGTCAAGGCTAAGACTGTGCTGAAGCTTCTAGGGACCATGGCTTCTACCATAATACTAGTGCCGCTAGCCAGACTACACATGCGGATTCTTCAGTGGCTCCCGTCGTCCCAGTTGTCCTTCCAACAACTTCCCTTAACTTATCACACAGACTCTTGCAAGAAGTACCTCATTTGATGGATTCAACCCAATCAGTTAACCACGGGCACTCCCATTTGTCCCTCACCAACCCGTTGCTACTGTGACCACGGATGTCTCTCAGATAGGGTGGGAGCATTATCTAGGCAGGACTGTCCAAGGCACATGGCAAGATCACGAGGCTCATTTGCATATCAGTGTTCTAGAGATGAGGGCGGTGCTCCTGGGGTTGCAAGCACTTCACGACCTTCTTCCTCTTGGGGCGATTGCAATACAATCAGACAACATGTTGGTATTATGGTATATCAACAAACAAGGTGGAAGCAGATCATACCCACTCTGTCGAAAGGCTATTCGAGTTTGGAAATGGGCAATATATTTCCAGCACTGTCTGGTGGTGACTCACATACCGGGGACAACCAACGTGATAGCCGACAAACTCAGCTGGCCAATTTTGATGCCTCACGAGTGGTCTCTGAAACAGGAAATAGCGGAGCAGATTTTCTGCAGATGGGGACAGCCTTGCTGCGATCTCTTTGCCAGCCCAATCAATGCCAAATGCAGCAGCTATTTCTCCCTCATCCCCCCTCCGGGGGAGCCACCGAGATGCACTTGTTCATGATTGGCCTCTGGGTCTCCTTTTTGCTTTCCCTCTCTTTCCTCTCATATCCAAGGTGATTCAGAAAGTGAAATTGCTGGGAAGCAAAACTGATCCTCATTACTCCTTACTGGCATCGACAGGTTTGGTTCCCCTTTCTCGGCCCTCACCTTCTAGATGATCCATGGATTTTGGACCCAGTACCAGATCTCTGGATGCATATATCAGGCTTGATTCACCCTACCCTACACACCCTCAATTTGACAGCTTGGCTGCTCCAGTTCCAGCCCTAGTCAGGCTTCACGACTTCTCACCCTCCATGACTCATATCCTTACGTCCTCTCATTAAACCCTCCACTAGGAAATTATATTCCAGTAAATGGAGGAGGTTCTCTATCTGGGCTGAGAAAAAGAATGTTGACCCTTATACCGCTTCTATTCCGGTGGTTTAAGAATTTTTGTCTGGACTTTTCCACCAGGGATCTGTGGCTGCCACAATCAGGGTTCAATTGACAGTGATTTCTAATTTTCATCTAGGTCTACAAGATTCTAATTTGATGTCACATGGGTTGTGCAAGACCTTCCTTAAAGGTGCCACTTTGTTAAGACCCCCCCTTTCAGGAACTGGTTGCTTCATGCGACTTGAATTTTGTGCTATTCAGATTAACATCTCCACCCTTTGAGCCTTCTCATTCATTGCCTTTGAAATTTCTGTCTTGGAAAACTTTGTTTCTGGTGGCAATAACATCTACTAGACGTGTATCAGAGTTACAAGCACTGTCTGTCAAACCCCCTTATCTGATATTTCACAAAGACAGAGTATCTCTTCGTACTAATCCATCCTTTGTCCCCAAGGTCTGTTCCCATAACACTTTGAACCAATCCATAGAGCTTCCGGTGTTCTTCCCTAGTCATTCCAACGCAGCAGAATATAGGTTTCATCAGTTGGATGTTCATAGACAATTACGTTTTTATTTGCACCGGACTAAGGAATTCAGGAAGTCAGACCAATTATTTATTTCTTTCTCGGACTCCAGATTAGGTCTACCAGTTTCCAAAGTGACACTCTCTAATTGGATCTCTGGCTGTATAGCTCACATTTACACATCTGATGGTAAGCCTTTACCTTTCAAAATTAAGGCTCATTCTACGAGATCTCAGTCTACCTCTGCAGCCTTTCAAGCCAGGGTCCCACTTGATAATATCTGTGCAGCAGCAACTTGAGCTACCCCTCACACATTTATTACTCATTACAAATTGGATTTGAGCTCCAGGGGTAGAGCATCCTTTGGTTCCACGGTACTCAGGAGTATTTTTCCTTGAGCCACCCAAGAATAAGGTGCTAGGGACGTTGTCCCATGTGTAAGAATGAAGGCGAGATAGGACTACAGAACATAAAGAAGTTATGTACTCACCATAATGTTCCATGTTTGTAGTCCATCTCGCCCTTCATTCTTACGAACCCACCCTCCTACCCCCGTCCTGGAAGTATCTTAAGACAGAAAAATATTGTTATTATTATTCACTGGAGACCTTTTATTATTGGGTTCTTTCTATATGGTTGTTATTATTTCTCTTAGTTAGCAGCAAACAAGATCTGGGGATTGTACTGGTGCACCATGGGATACCTACCTAGCCACGAGCCAACTAGAAGACTTTGAGCTTGTAAAAAGGCTGAGTCGGAGCTGAGGATCGGCTCCGAACCCATGCATAAGAATGAAGGGTGAGATGGACTACAAACATGGAACGTTATGGTGAGTACATAACTTCTTTTTCTCAGTTACCTCTTTTATTCCCATCATATCTCCAACATTTTCCATCTACTTGAAGAAAAATTCTTTAGAGTCAGCTTGGAGTATAAAAATATCTATGCAAACACTTCCAAGCAAAGATGCTAAGTCCTCTAGACTTTGTTGCATAATTGGGAGCCATACATATATTCTCCTGTTGTTTCCTTTCTCTGCCCAATCTTTTTTTTAACATCCTCTGATTGATTGCTGTAGTTATCATGCAATATTTTATATGCTCTACTAATTAACCCATTTTAACAGCAGTTCTGTTCTAGATTCAACTAAAAGCTCTACTAGAGCAGGTCTTTCCCTTAGGATTCCCCTATCCCTTTCTTTTGCCTATACTCTGATATCAGTCTCTTATAGGGAGGTCTGCAGTCCAAATGTGTTCTTGGCCTCTTCCCATTCTGTTACATTTTCTTCTCTAGTTATTTTCCCCCAGTACCTTGGAGTTTTCTCCAGTAAATTCCAGTCCTCTCTTGCCTATTCTGTGTACCGCTAATTGCAGTCATCCTTACCAGCAAAATCTCCTTTCTCCATTATTATGTTGGCTTAGTTCTTACAATACTTTCTGCTTCTTTATGAATATAGTATTTTTTTATTTCTCCAAATTTTTGGGGTTTCTAATACTATGATGGGAATGGATCCCACTCCTAAGTCAAAGTACAATTAAAGTTCATGAAATTAGTATTGTTTCAGTCTTTGATGTCAGCCAGAAGTGCTCTTTGCAGCACCTGCAGTGTGCCCAGTAATGACTCCTTCTGCAATTTGTACAGGGTTACATGGATTTGTAACATACCTAAATATAATTGTAGATTCTTTTTTATAAGACCCGTTGCTCCTGCTACTATTGGAACTGAATGGGTATCTTTCTTCCACATTGCTCTCATTTCTGCCTGCAGATGCTGATATTTTATGACTTTGTGTCTCTCTGTACGCAAGACACTATAGTCACTGGATGTAGTGATTTCAATGATCAATGCTACTTTTGTCTTCTTTTCTTGGACCACTATATCCGTTTTTCTAGCATCTATCTTTTTAACTGTTGGTAATGGGTGATCCCATGTGATATAAACTTCATCATTTTCTATGATGCTTTGTGGCTCATTTCCACTGTTGTTCAGCCAATTCAATACCATAATGTTTGCACAATCCCCAGTGCAACAGTCTTGCCACATTATTATGCCTTTCAGTATACAGTCCTTCTGTCATTAGTACAGTGATGGTGAACCTTTTGGGCACAGTGTGTCAAAAATTTGGAAAATGCCTATCTTGACTGTACTGGCATGTCACATAATGCCCCGCCCCCCTTGAACAAAAGAGAAACAACTCTTTACATATTTAATTATTTAAAAAAATACAGTCCAATCATATGTGCTATGTATTATAAAAGTAAAATAAAAATCAGTGACTTACAAAGAGAAAATTATATGCGCATTGATAAATGGGCTTAAAATAGTGCACCAAAAAATTACCCTACTTTTAATATTAATCTTGAATTGAACTGAAAAAATATGGAACACATTGTATTTTATTTCTTTAACATCAATTAAGGACTTTTTTGCTGCTGACTTTTAATAGATAGATGCAGGGCCACATATTTCTTATATTTTTGTTCAGTTTCTTTGGTAATTCTGGTGTTGGTGAACCAGTCAGTGGCTTAGCTAGAGTTTGTGTCCCTGGGGCTGACTGAGTTTGCAACCCTCCCCCCTCACAAAATAAAACATAATACACATCATAGTCATACAAAAAGTCAAAAGGACGGTACTCACATCCATTGTTAAAAGAGATGCCTCATCTTTGATGCTAGAGTTGCAATCCACAAACTTGTTTGTCCAATTATGCAAAAGTATTTCCCTGGCACACTAATGAAATATTTTCCCCAGTAACCACTTCATTAATTTTATTTTGTATGCACAAGCACTAAAATGACACAATAAATTGCTTTGCCCAGTGGTCACTTCAGCAGTCTGACCATGTATGTGCAAGCATTTCCCCTGATACAAAAAATAATTATTTCCCAAGCCGCATCTTCATTAGTATGTCCAGGTACACACAAGCACCAAAATGAAACATTTCCCAAAGAGACCCCTTCAGTAAAATGTCCTGGTACAGTAAACACAAGCAACAAAAATTAAACATCTGCCCAAGTGACCCCTTCAGTAACATTCCTAGTATGTATAGAAGTACCAAAATGAATCATTCACTCAAGTGACCTGTTCAGCAAAATGTTGAAGTATGCACAAGCACCAAAATGAATCATTTGCCCAAGCGACCCCTTCATTAACATTCCTAGTATGTGTACAAACACCAAAATGAAACATTCACCCAAATGACCCTTTCATTAAAATGTTGAGGCATGCACAAGCACCAAAATTAATCATTTGCCCAAGCGACCCCTTCATTAACATTTCTAGTATGTGTACAAGCACCAAAATGAAACATTCACCCAAGTGACTCCTTCAGTAAAATGTGCATCTTTCTATGCACTCTTATGTTTATTAAAATAAATCAAGTACTTACGTACCTCTCCTTTATATTTGTTTTCTCAGCCCGGGGTTCCTGCTGCTATTTTCCCGTGCTGTTCTGCATCTAGGTGTGTGACTGCATGACCATTAAAGGGCTTTCTGTTGACCTGCTGCATGCATGTGTTCATCATGGTGTGCACCTTAGCCAAACGGAAAGCCACCATGCACCACCTGACTAATTGCCAAGCCAAAAAAAAAAAAAAAACACACCTTCTCAAAAGAAAAAAAACAGCTTATCGAGTGCCGCCCAGCCCTTTTGCCCCCACTAGATATGCCACTGTGGTGAACACTGGGTGTGTCACCCAAAAGATCGTGGCACGTCAACTTTGACATGCGTCATAGGTTTTCCATTACTGATATAGACCCATTTCAATTTTAAACCACAATTATAACATGTTTATATTTATACTATCTAACAGTATGGTAAAGGTGTTGCCAAAATTGACGGATATTGATCAGTGTGGTTTTTTGGAGAGGAGGCAAACATTTGACAACATTAATAGAATGATGATGATCCAGAGGGAAGCAGAATGTATGAAAATAACTCTGTTGTTGGTGGGTCTTGATGCAGAGTCAGCATTTGACAGAGTAAGCTGGGATTTTATGAATAGGCCATTGGAAGGATTTGCATGCCATGATACAATAATAAGATTAATTAGAAAGATATATGAAGGATTTGAGTCAAGAAATAAAGTGGGTTGGTTCCTCTCAGATAAGCTTATATTTAGAGCCACTGGTAAAGAAAATAATGGATTCAGAAATACAGGGATATAATTGGTATGGTAATGAAGAAAAGTTGGCTTTATTTGCAGATGACATTTTGTACCTGATAAATCCAGAAAAGGATATCTCAGTGTTGTGGAACAATCTGAGGCAGTTTCAAGTCTTTTTGCAATATAAAATTGATGAAGATAAAACCCATTCACACTTTTTTTCAGCAATACCAATATTTATGAGGACATGATAAGATGAAGTATTTAGGAGTATAGATTAAAAATACTTCTGTTACTGCAGCTAAGGATATGTGGGAAGAGACTGAACAAAAGATAATACAAAAATTGGAAAACTGGAAACTCTTATTTATGGAAATGGACAGTAAGATACAAAGAGTGAAAATGTTTTTAGCCACTTTAGTCTTGTATATGGGTCAAGCATACTTTTATCAACTGGAGGAGATATTGTGGACAATAATTAATAAACAATTGAAGGAATTTATCTGGGAGGGAAGGAAGGCAAAATTATGTGGGATGAGTTCATTGCTTCAATACATCAAGGTGGTTTAGGTTTACCTGATTTCAAGGAATATTTTTAAGGATGTTTTAGAGCTATGCACTTAAGGCTCATATGCATAACACAAGCAAAAGGTTATAATTTAAAGTGGAAATAGATGATGAAGCAAGGGGGAAGTTCAAGAAATAGTGTAAGAGTGGAATTTTGGATGCAGATCCTTAAGGAGAATGATAACCATACATAATATTATATTCATAAATTAGCAGAAAGTATTCTAAGAACTAAACCTTGCCAGTAGGGATGACTGCAAGTAGGGGTACAGAAAATAGGCAAGAGGGGGCTGAAATTTACAGGAGAAACCTGTAAAAGGAGCCAAGATATTGAGAGCAAAGAACTCAAGCAGGAAAGGTAATAGAGTGGGATGAGGCCAAGAAGACATTTGGATTGTGGGCAAGAGCCTTCTTTTCCTACCAGGGCTTGATCTCAGAGTACAGGCAAAGATAAATGGGTTGGGGGATTTAAAGTGAAAGACGTACTTTGGTAGACTTTTTGGTTGAATCTAGAACAGAAGCAGCTGTTAAAAAAGGGATAATTGGTAGGGCACATAACATATTGCTTGATAACTATAAGAATCAATCAGAGAAGGTTAGAAAAGATTGGGAAGAGAGACTGGAAAAGCAATTTGCAAGACAATAATGGGAAAATATTTTCATGGCTTCCAAGAATACAACCACGTCCATAAGGTTTAGGATCTTTGCTTGGAAGTGTTTGCATGGGTATTTTTGTACCCCAAGCAGACTTCAAAGAATTCTTCCTCAGGTAGATAGCAACGGTTGGAGGTGTGATGGAGAAGGAAGAGGTAACAAGGAACATATGTTTTGGGAGTGGAATGAGCTGGCAGATTTTTAAAATTCCCTACAGAGTACCCTATCAGAAATATTGAGTGAGCAAATGGCTGTAAGTAAGGAAATTATTCTTTTGAGCAGGGATACAGGATCTGAATTACCTGGACATAGTAAGGCTTTATTAAGTTTAATTCTGCTGGCTCCCAAAAAAGCAGTTACTATGAAATGGAAATCAAAGTCTACACTAACTATATTTAAGGTATTATAAAAACATAACAGAACTGGAAGAAGAATCTTAAAATAAGGGCAGTAACAAATTACATAGACGTAAATGGAAATTGTGGGAACAATACATGCATAACAAATTTCAAGAGGAGGAGAGAGGTTTAAGGGAATGCAGGAGTTCAACATTTTTTGCAACACTGACCTGATTATAGTAGCAAAGATATGTGATGTATAGTGTATTTAAATGGAAAAAATGTTAAAATGGTTTGTTTTTCTTTTCTGCTAATGTATGTTTGCCTATGTCTTAAGTAATAATTTAATAATGGTGTTTACAAATCACTGCAGGGTAGAGTATACAGTAGCTAGTTGAATACAGGCACAGAAGGAAAAGTAGTGATATTATTATAGAAGACAGATTATATTAGTATAGGAGAAAGGATAAAGAAAGTGAATAATTAGTTTAATTTTTATCTGGAATGGTGTAGTTTAAGTAGATAAAGATTATTAGTTTGTGGATAGAGAAGAAACTAAGAACAATTACTATTTTTCAAAAAACATTTGCATTTGTATTCATTTTCTAGTGATGTAATAACAGTTTTCTAAATATGGATTAATCACAATTCTTAGGCCACTAGTTGTTGCAAAACTACCCTTTGAAATTTTTTTTTACCATGTGATTTCTTGGTGGTTGTGCATGTCAGTAAGAGGGCATTGTCAATATATCATCTCGAGAAATTTGTAGTTTTTGATAAGTACCTGTTAAAGAGTGGTGTGAAATATTACTATATTAGTGAGCTGAGTTGCAGTATTACTCTGGTTAATTTTGTTTGTGACAATATGTAAAGTACAAATGGTCTTAGAGGAGTTCAGAGCTGCTATAGGTAAGCAGGTATTTTCCTTTTTGGATAAGCATGTCAGTGTCTATTGCTTTCCTTGTTTTGAAGTTTAATAAATGTGAAAATCTGTAGGCAAACTTTACCTGTTTTACTGTTTTTACAACTATTAAGGCAGCTTGTATTGTAAATGAGGGTTGTAAACTTGTCAAGTCAAAAAGTAATAATAGAAAATATATAATTCTACAGCATTACTAAGTATTCGAAAGTAATCCAAGCAAGGCAGGCAGTGAGAAAAGCACTAAAAGATGTGAAACTAATTATACATTGTGTATATTTATACAGCAAGGTGATAGTTTTTATTGCTCTTATTTAAAGAAGATCATTAAAACCAGTGCAGGGGGTGACTGTAACACTAAAAAAGTAATTTACAGGGCACAGTGCAGTGAATGTGATGCATTCTATGTGGGCAAGACTGTAAATAAACTCAAGCAAAGGATTTCATGTCATCTGTCAGAAATCCGCTCTGGATGTAAAAATAATGCACTAGCCAAACACATTTCTCTTCATAAAAGACACACAGGTTTTAAGTTCCAGATTCTGGATCGCATAGACATGGGTGATCTTGAAGGAGACATCCCGAATATTCTGGAGAAACATGAACTCATGTGGCAATTAAAGCTGAACTCTTTTAGAAAGCCTGGACTAAACTACTAGTGTTCAATTAAAAGTGCACTGGAACTTAGAAAATTGCCACATTGTTTATATGACTAATTGTATTTTATTTTTTTTTTTTTTCAATAAATTGGTTTTAAATACCATTTTAAATCATTTGAAATTTAAGTGTATATTTTGTTTCCATCATCATAGATATATGTTTTTTTATTTTTATTTTTTTCTGGTTCTCTTTTTTCCACTTTATTCAAAATGATGGTAATAACAATATTAACTAATTATACAATTATATAGCTTTTTAGGGTTCTTGTACACAGACCTGAAGAAGTCTAGAAGGACGAAAGCGATCTTTGTTAACAATAGGTTATGAAAATAGAAACTGATTTTTACATGCAAAATGTATATGTATATATTTATATATAATTTTTTATCGCAAAATGAACTAAGGTTGATATATTACCAGCCATGTAGTATATTGCCTTGTATAAAATCACAGACTTAATAATCTACTTAATAATTTGGTTAAATAAGATGTACCATTAAAGTACATTAGGGCTATATATTATCATGACAGCTACTAGGTAGGGCAGGACCAGCTCGAATGTCACACTGATGGGGGAAGGGATGTGAATTTAACATGTGTACCAATAACACTTTGTTTTACAGCACAATAAACCACTCCCATGCCTGATAAAAAGTATATATATATTTAGAAAGCTTGTGAGGAAATGATTACTCTATTTTTGTTTTACTTGGATCGCTTGTCTGTGTACTTAATAAAGGATTTTCGACTGGAAACAGACTGCCTGCCTTGCTTGGATTACTTTCGAATACTTAGTAATGCTGTAGAATTATATATTTTCTATTATTACTTTTTGACTTGACAAGTTTACGTTCGCTACTTCTACTACTATTGTCTGATCTGATTAATATACAGTGATTAACTAGAAATATATGGACTGAAAATCTTCCACACAGAGAAGTTTCTTACACTGTTTTGTTTTTAGACCCACTGCACTTTAGTGGGTTGTTTTGAGACTTCGGGGATACCACGGAGATTACTTGTAAATGAGGGTTGCTGACCTGAAATAAGGCAAATACTTTTGCTGAGTTACTGAAGGGACTGGGGATCCTCGATGGTCCTCTGAGCTTAAGAAGTTAACTTGAGTGTTTCAGCCATTACACACAGAGCTATCTGGGAGGAGCACCTGATCCGTGATATATAGCAATAAGTAGCCTGTTTTTTTTTTTTTTTTGCTTACTTTTAGTAGTTATTGCTTATTCTAAATATTTATAGCAATTTTATTGTATACTGCATACTTGTACTGTATTTCATAGCTATTGGCTCACTGCTGGTTTTCTGCCATCCCCCACTTCAGTGAGAGTTTAGTGTTTATGGCCATTGTCTACTTGGGTTGCCAGATCTATGGCTTGGAGAAAGCACCTCATTGGTTCTTTTGAGCTTTTTTTTTAAAGTTGTTTCACGTTTCAACTTTCTGTTACTTAAGAAGTTAACTTGAGTGTTTCAGCCATTACACACAGAGCTATCTGAGGAGGAGCACCTGATCTGTGATATATAGCAATAAGTAGAATATTTTTTTGGTTATTTTTAGTAGTTATTGCTTATTCTAGATATTTATAGCAATTTTATTGTATACTGCATACTTGTACTGTATTTCATAGCTATTGGCTCACTGCTGGTTTTCTGCTGTGATAAACATTTCTGTAGTGTTTTCTGCCTAAAATAGCTTTCCACCCTCCCTCCCCATTGGCATTTTGTCTTTATACCTGCTGGCCTTGCAGTTGCCCGCCCCTACTCTAAATTTGAACTTGGACACTCCTCCCAGACTAGTGTCATTAGCGAATTCTACCTAATGCAGAGAGAACATCTGTGAAGGCCAACCCATTTAGTTTCTTTCCATCTGTTCCTCCTTTCTCCCTTTCTTAAAAAAAAAAAAAAAAAACTGAATCTCCTTGTGTTCTGAGTGTGCTTCTCAAACATTTTGGAAATATCAAATATATTTTAGTGCATTTATTAAAACTCTATTTGCCTTAATATTGCTACAACTCAAGTGCTCTATGTTGTACTGCATCTGAATTGTTTTAGTGTTGTTTTAGCTGCTTTTGTGTGTATATATATATATATATATATATATATATATATATATATATATATATATATATAGACTTTTCTGTATATGTAGACTAGCTACTTATTCTACTGTATTACTGCCTCTTAAATCATTTTCCAGTTGTGCCCGTGCTTTGCTACATTTAAAAAGTTTTAAATTACTAATTTTGTAGAGTTTTAATTGCATTTACTGTTTAGGGCTACACACTCGAGTGCGTTAGTCTTTCTGTGTTTATTTACTGTATTATTGCATTGTTTAGCCTATTTTAACCAAAAAAAAAATACTATCTTGTTTTCACATTTCCCGCATTTCCTAGCTAGTATAGTCCAGATCCCAGGCTGTTCTGGTTTCAGGACTTTATTTTCTGTGTTCAGAAATATCCAGACCTTGCTGTGGTAGAGGGAAGTCCTATTGCTTACCAGTGGGAGTGGTGAGCATTGTACTGTCTATCTAACACTAGAGGAGTGGTTTCCAGCTCTGAAATTGTAATTTTATTAGCCATTTTGGGCTGATTTCTATCCCTTTCAACTTTCTGGCTTATAAACGCATGTGTTTGTGCATTTTTTGCATCATGCAGCACCGCAGGGCTACGGTTAAACAATTCCAGGTGCCAGAAAGTCTGCTCTATAAATTTTCCCTTACACTAGCTGGTTTCCCAGTAGTAGCACTAAAATCTGAACTCCTGTGATTAGCACTTGCTCCAGAACCTGCTGGAAAGCACTAGGAAGCCTTAAACTGATACAAGCACTCAGCTTTCCTTGTTAATAAGGAGAAATTAATCGTAGGCACTAAACAGCCTATAATTGCAAAGCACCTTGCAAAGGTAAGGCAAAACAGCTCTTGTACTTTACAAAAAAAGCACCTAAACAAGCATGTCCAAGGATCAGCTTCCGGTGATTTCTCCTGTCCACCTAGTGAATCTGGGCATACTGGGTCAATGCGGCAACTGCCTCATGTACACAAACAACCCTCTCCTCTTACCACCCAAAACTACAACCTGCGAGAGATGCACTTACATAGCCAAACTGGAAGCAAAGCTCTCTCCAGCTAAGATTGTGCTAGACAGTCAAGAGGAGAAGGTTAACACCTGCACTACACCTCAAGCAACACATAGCCCTTCAAAACCCACACCATCAACACCCACACATAGCAAAACTAAACCCACATATGCGGAGGCCCTTAACATTAACCTGCCCAAGCAACAAGGACCTCCAAAGCTGAAATATAAACAAGCACCAGTCACAACCAAAGTGACACATAGCTGACAACACCAGTGTGCTACCCAACAACAACCCCTAAGACAAGACAATGTACCCAACACTTTAGTCATAGGTGACTCTATAGTCAGGCACACTGATGTCCCACTCACCAGACTGAACAAGGAGAAAATTACAGACAGCTGCCTGTTGGGTACCAGGATCCGCCACATAACGCATGCACTCAAGTCACTCCACAACAAGTACAAATATGACTCTGTCATTGTCCATGTTGGAGTGAATGACTTGAGATGTACCTCACTGGACTACATGAAAAGAGACATGGAAGAGCTCTCGGATCATGTGGCCTGGGCAGGTATGACCCTAGCCCTGAGTAGCATCCTACTGATCCCACAGTATAAGGACAAAATGATTGACTTCAACAATTGGCTAAGCTTCTGGTGTCATTCAAAGGGGATCCAGTATCTGTCTGCCTGGGACAACATGATCGACAAACCACGATGCTTTGCCAGAGATGGTCTTCACCTGTTGCCCCTGGGATTCAGGTTACTGGCTAAAGCTCTTGCTACCCCTATAGTGCCTTTTTTAGGCAAGGTTCAAAGGACAAAACCACCACCATAACAGATACAAGCATGCAAAATCTGAAGGTAATGCTACTCAATGTTAGAAGTCTAAACCTCAAAATGCACTCTCTAGAGGCACTCCTAAAAATGGAGAACATTGATATCTGTGCAGTAACTGAGACTTGGTTTAAGGCTCCAGAGAGCACCCCTGCAATACCAGGCTACAAATCTTACCACACTTTTCAGTCACCAAACCAAGACTGAAACACTGAAGGTGGAAGAGTGTCCATATTCACCAAGGATATTCACACCTCCAGGCTAGTTGCCCAACACAATGCATCTGAAATTCTCCAGGTGCAACTAACACTAGGTAAGACTGCAGTCCAAACTGTAACTTGCTACAGATCCCCCACCATGCCACAAGATTCTCACTACACCTTTCTAAACATACTGGAAAATATTAAGATACAACCAAACACCCTAATACGGGGTGATTTCAACTACCCTGCCATTAACTGGGAAAACTACTCGGGTACCAACACCTTTTCTTAACGGTTCTTGGAGTTCATAAATTCCAACGCCCTGGATCAACTAATCCACTGTCCCACCAGGGGCTCCAGTATCCTAGACCTGGTCATTACCAACATGGGAGATAGATGCTCCACACCAGTGGTCACCCCCCTCATTCGTCAGGTCTGACCAAAAGTTAATCACCCTTGACATCCATATCCCACCCCCACCCCCAGTAAGGAAACCTCCGTAAAAAACTTCTCCAAAGCCAATTTCATCTACTCAAGTCGGAAGTGACAAACTTCATGACACCCATGCAAACGGGAGCTGAGAGTTCAACTGCTGAATCCTACACTAAGGCACTGTACGAGCACATCTACCCGTGCATGAATTGTGCCATCCCAAATAGAACCAAGATGCTCTCCACAAAAAAAGGAAGCCAATCTAGTGGTCCCCTGCCATAAACAAACTATACAACAGAAGGAAGAAACTGTTGTAGAAAAGAGGAAAATCCCAGGATGCAAAAAACTTCCTTACCAGCCCCAGTAAGAAGCTGAGATCCCTCATAAAATCCTCCAAAGATAGTTATGAAAATAAAATTGCTAAAGATTCCAAACACAACCACAAGCCATTATATTGTTATGTCAAGAATCTAAATAGCAATGCTCAGATCTGCTCTGAGCTACAACAGAAGGTCATTGTCCCACTGTACTCATCCGTCATTAGACCCATTATAAAATACAATGCCCCATTTGGTATGTACCTCTCAAGGCATCTGCAACAACTGGAAAGGCCACAGAAATACCTCACTAAAAGAATCACAGGCCTAAAGCAGATGCCCTATGCTGACTTCCTTAAAAAACTCCAGCTATACTCTGTCGCATATCGTCTACACAGAGGTGATCTCTGCTTAACATACAAGGCCATGTCAAACCCAGAGCTGTTGGACATGCTACACTTAAAGAAATCCCAATCCCTCAGAGCCATATGCTCCAGGGATCTAAACCTTGTCATCACAATAAACAAAACATGCTGGAGGGATAGGTTCCTGACCCAGAGACTCCCAGACTCTGGAATAGACTGCTCGTACATGTCAAACAGAGTGCCTCTTTGGCCCTCTTCAAAAGGAACCTTGATGACTGGATGGGAGAAAGGAAATTCACCCCGGGGATCACGTCAGTCACCCTGCTAGACAGGGGTCCAGGGAAGTAAATAGTGTGGGAAGAAATAGCCAGGGAATTGTTATGGCTAGGCTTGTATAGGCCCTAGGGCCGATAGCCTAGTACCAACCTATGAACCTACTAAATATACTGATCCCAAGGATATTGCCAATATCCTGGCAGATCGATTCAGTGCCAACTTCACCCCCTAAAGAGCCCATCTCAATACCAAAAGATTGCCAAATTTCAGTAATCACGGCCACACAGGTAGAAACTGCACTCTCCAAAGCTAAGAATACAGCATCCATGGGACCAGATGACATCCCGGGCTGTGCACTACATGAACTACAAAATGAGCTGGCACCTCACCTAAGTGTAATGTTTAATCATAGCCTTGTCTCAGGCTTCGTGCCCACTGAGTGGTGCACAGCTACAGTTATCCCACTCCAGAAGGGGGGATCCACCTTAGATCCCGGGAACTACCGTCCCATCAGTCTGATGAGCCTGATCTGCAAGGACATGGACTGCATTATCATGGAACTTATAAACAAAGACATTGGCAACCTTCAAACACTGGACCCCACCCAGTTTGGGTTTGTGAAGGGCCGATCTGTCTCCTAAACCTGATTGACTTCTTCAAATCAGTCTCCAGAGCTGTGGACGAGGGTAAGGCAGTCCACACAGCCTATGTGGACCTTGCCAAGGCCTTTGACACCATCCCCCACTCTGGAATCATAGATAAACTTACTAAGCTGGGCATAAATCCCTACATCACTTGATGGGTTGCCAACTGGCTTACAGACAGAACCCAGACTGTAAAAGTAGCCAACTCCAAATCCAGCTCCAGACAAGTGACAAGTGGAGTACCTCAGAGTTCAGTCCTAGGACCGCTCTTGTTTGGCATCTACTTCTCTGAAGTACAGGCCAACACTAAGGGACTCTGGCTAACAAAGTTCCCAGATGACTGCAAACTGGGAGCCATTATTGAATCCTCAAATGATGTGGATATTCTACAAAAGGGCCTTACAGAAACAGATGCTTGGTGCCAGAGCCATTGGCTCAAGTTTAATGCCAAGAAATGTATAGTTATCCCCTTTGGGAAAAACCATGTACCCATGAATTACCACATAGGTGGCAGTACACTAAACACTGAAAGTGTGATGAGAGACTTAGGGACACAGGTGGACAGTGGCCTCACCTTCGATAACCACATTGCCACAACAGTCAGGAAATCCTCCCATGTGGCACACCTCATCACTAAGGGCTTTTCATCCAGAAATAAGGAGGTCATTGTCCCACTGTACTCATCCTTCATTAGATCCATTATAGAGTACAATGCTCCGTTTGGTATGTACCTCACAAGACATCTGCATCAGCTGGAAAGGCCGCAGAAATACCTCACTAAAAGAATCACAGGCCTAAAGCAGATGCCTTATGCTGACCATCTAAAAACACTCCAGCTATACTTTGTGGCATATTATCTACTCAGAGGTGATCTCTGCTTAACATACAAGGCCATGTCAAACCCTGAGCTGTTGGACATGCCCCACTTAAAGAAATCCCAATCCCTCAGAGCCACACGCTCCAGGGATCTAAACCTTGTCATCACAATGAACAAAACATGCTGGAGGGATAGGTTCCTGACCCAGGGACTTCCCATACTCTGGAATAGACTGCCCATACATGTCAAGCAGAGCGCCTCCTTGGCCCCCTTCAGAAGGAACCTTGATTATTGGATGGGAGATAGGAAATACACCCTGGAGATCACGTCAGTCGCCCTGCTAGACAGGGGTCCAGGGAAGTAAATATTATGGGAAGAAATATCCAGGGAATTGTTATGGCTAGGCTTGTATAGGCCCTAGGGCCAATAGCCTAGCCCTAGTACCAATCTATGAGAATTTTCTTTGTATTTCAAATAACATGGAATTTTTACTGTAAAAGACAAATTTATGATAAATTAGCAATTTCCAAAGGAAGATGAATCTAGTCTTCATCTTCTTTTGAAAAGCATTAAATGAAAGGTCAAAATAATCATATAATATAGACACCAAGTGCAGTTTACTTTGGCTAGATCTAAATGTAAGCTACTGATTAATAAAGAGAAAAAAGGGAGAGCCAAACTGTCCTTTTAAGGACCCTGGTATTAAATCTACAGAGGTATAAAGATATGATCAGAAGTTCTTGTTTTTCATTTGCTGTTCAAGCTGTGGGTTCAGGTCTGACATCAGATCCAAGTCAGCCGTATACCATACCTCTAGGATTTAAAAAAATCTGAGCTCCTCTCCTACCCATAATGCACTGCTCTCCCTTCATCCCTTAGATCTTGTTTGCCATATGTTTGAACAGCATCTGGATTGCAATTGTCTGAGCTCCTTTGGGGTTTAGTGACTAGCTTTTGATAATTTTATTGTAATGTTTTTTGTCTATTGTAGTTCTTCCTGCTTTTTCCCCAGTCCTCTTTTCTTTCTGTCCTCATGGGTCTGTTTAGTTTCTTATGGTTCCTTCTGCTTGCTGCCCTTTTTCCTTTATATGTGTATATATAAAGAACAACTTAAAGGTTTCTAACTTAGAAACCCCTTTTCTTTACTAGGCTGCTTGTCTTCTACCTTTCCAGTATGTCTGTTAAACCAGCGGGGTTTTAAGAAGTGTGCTATGTGTGGGCATAGGATCCCTCTTTTGGCTGCCCACACAGAGTGTGGTGTTTGCTTAGAGGCCTCTCATCTGGACTCCTCTTGTACCATTTGGGCTGGTTTCAACCAGCGCTCGCTGATTGATAGGAGGAATAAACTCTTCCTTAAGGGCCTTTTACCCTCTTCTCCTCCTCTTTGACTCCTCTTCAGGGGCTCAAATCCCCCGCCAAGAAACACAAGGAGAAGAAACAGTCCCTGGACAGAGCTTCCTCTTTGCCGAGTGAGCTTCATTGTAAGTCTGCCAAGACTTTGGATCCTAAGTCCTTGGATCCAAGTGTCAGCGAGGAATCTGCCCAGCTCTGATCTCTGAGGTTCTCTCAAGAGCCAATTTCATCAAGGCCTGAGTCACCATTATTACAGTCTCTTAGACCAGCCTTCAGGCCACCTTCTGTTGCTTCCCCTGCCAGGTCCTCCTGGAGCCTTTATGAAGCTGAGGTTGACAGGATGCTGATGAGGTTCCTTAAGGCTCAAATTCAGCTGGGAGTCTTGCCTGCTCCATCCCCTGTTGGATCCGATAACCGCCAGCCTTCCTTTGTTCCCATCTCTCCTTCTCTGATCTGAACCCCGGCTTTGGAACTGTTGTGTCTGAGGATCCTGAGAGCTGACACATCAGAACTGACAGGTGTGATTACCTCGACTCCAACTGTTGCCCTGAGTAGTTGGGCCCTGACAGCCTCAGATCAGGGTGACTCTCGGAGATGTAGTGCGGGTGTCAGATCTGAGGGTTTGATATCAGCTGCAAAGTTTTCAGAGCTGTCTGTTCCTCTTGGAGCCTCAGAACTTGATAGTTTGGCTCCGACTCCCCTTTTGGACTGGGAGTGTGGGGGGGGGTGGTACTTGTAAGGTTTCTCCTTCAACAGCTTTGGCAGATGTTCCCTCGGATCCCCATCCACCCTTGGATTTTGAGGTGGTAGAGAAGGTTCTCTCTGCTTCTAGGAGAGCCTTAATTCTCCATTCCTTGGAGCCCTGTCTCTTCTCAGGAGTTTTGCAAGAGTCATCCTTTCTGTCTCCTCCTGGACAGCCTGCCCAGAAGTTCTTCCTAGTTGGAATACCCAGAGACTTCTGATACCTACCCAGAGTACCCCAGCGAGGAGATTCATTGGAAGCGTACATGCAAAAGGAGACATGTGGATTCCTTCCTGGAATCCTTCACCGAGAACATTGATTTGGATGAAGGGGAAGGGTCCCCAAGATCCCCATCTGAGGATGTCTCCTTTGGAGGCATCATGAAAATCCTGTGTCAGAAGGGTGTGGTCTGCCCAAAACTGTAAGCCAGACAAGTCGGTATTCCTAGCGGCCTTTGGGTCAGGCCCATCTACATCTTGGTTGCCCCCTCCTCGCCCCTGCAGACCCTCTCATTGATCTCATCTCCCGCAGGGCATGGAAGGAGTCGGACACAGTAAAACCCATTCCAAAGCACCCAGACATGATCCTTAGCACTCCATGAGACAGACCCCATTGGTCTAAGGGTGTCCTGGTTGATGCCATGTTGACTGTAGCAGCCACCAACAAGGTGCTGGCCCAGGAAAGCTCCTGTATTCACCTCCCTAATGGGGAGTCTTGGGTGGTGGACAGGTTCAGTAAGCAGGTGTACATTTCAGTGACCTTGGCTTTGTGGGCTCTGAATTGTTTGGCACCAAGAGGATCAAGGGTCTCAAACAGATGCCATATGCTGCTCGGTTAAAACAACTTCAGCTCTACTCAGTTGCATACCGCCTACTTCGAGGCGATCTATGCCTGACATACAAAGCTATGTCAAATCCAGAATTAATGGACATGCTCCACCTCAGTAAATCTAAATCCCTTAGAGCCACACGCTCGAGGGACTTGAACCTCAGCACAGAAATAAATAGAACTTGCTGGAGGGACAGGTTCATAACCCATAGGCTCCCTTCGCTCTGGAATAGAATTCCAGTTCATGTGAGGCAGAGCACCTCACTGAATCTCTTCAAGAAGAATCTCGATAAGTGGATGGGGGATCGTAGGTTTGTCCTAGGGATTACTCCCGTGTCACTATTAGACAGAGGCACAGTAAACTAAACCTTAAAAAGGGCACAGTATACTCAAATCAAGGGGTGGTGTAAGCCATACAGAATCGGGCTAGGCTTATAATTGCCCCAGGGCAGATAGCTTAGTATGAACCTATGAACCTATGTGACCACACTACAGGGAGACCTAGTAAAGCAGCTCTCTAGTCCTGCACAGGGTCCATGTCTGCAGAGGAACAGAAATCCTTTTCCTTCAGAATAGCCAGCCTTCTTTCTATAGTGAATACGACCATGAGGCTAATCTCGCATGCGGTAGAGGGTGCCTCATGGATGGCTGGTTAAGGCATCACTATTAGGCGCCACACCTGGATGTGGCTCTGTGATTTCACAGAACCCTTTAAGGTGTCTTTTACTAACACCTCTTTTGACAGATCATCATTGTTTGGTCCTGTGGTTAGAGACACCCTCTCCCAGACTGAGAAGGACAAGAAGACCTTGTCTGCCATCAGGATCCTTTTTGCCACCCCTCAAATGTCCTTCTCCAGGAGCCAATGTGGTGGCAAAATGTTGTGGTTCTGAAGATCTCAAGGTCCTTTCTAGGAATCACAGGGAGACTTTTCCTCCATAGGCAGGGGGGGAAATGGTGCAAATGGCAGATGCCACCTTCATGGCAGAGGGGGTCCCATGAGGGGTCTTGAGATACTTTCTTGGACAGGCCCAATCAGTGATCCTGAAGGATTTCCTGACTGCTCATCTCTGGAGGCAGTTGCGGGGGGCATCTCTCTGTACACCCAGCAGCCTTGGAAACCATCATAGATGACAGTTGGGTGTTAAACACCATATCCAGAGTGCATGAAGCGTACCTACCCTCACACACTGTATTTGTGTAACAGTTGCAATGCTATGTTAAATGTGCTTTTTTAATGTTATTGTCTTTGCTGCAAAGTAATAATTCTGTTGATATAGATGCGGATTTTTTTTTTTACATGCATCTTGATAACATTGCATATAATTGAATTATTGGTTTGTTTTTCTTCTAATACTGTGTCTACTAAGACAGATGCACTTTGAGAGTCCTAAGCCAGTACAAGGGCTTCATAGGAACGGCAGTGGCATCAGTGGTGTGTTTATTATTTAAACTGTGTATTGCTACCATAAGCTTTGTTTGTGTAACCAAGATTAATGCTTAATGAATTGTATTGCTAGGGTGCAACATGAATGTATATCTACCTTAAAATACGACTTCATTGTGTTAAGTTTTATTTCTGCTTGAATACCAGTTTCTTGTACTATGTATCTGTCATGTATTTTCTGTACCTTTTACTGTATTACCTCTTCCCTGCTCATAGCTTTACTGTTTTGTCTTTTCTAGGTAATTTTCTCCTTGAAGTCCCCCCCCCCTTCCTGGACATAAACAAAAATAGATTTTGACTGCTCACTTGTTACGGGCCAGGTCTCACAAGAAAAGAAAAGGAACAACAAGGCTACCATTTCAAGCTTTACACATAGGTGAATACTGTTGTATACATAATCGGAGATTAGAGCATTTTTTTCTCTAATTCTACGGTGTGCATGACAGTTAGGGCTCCCAAAATTAACCACAATCTAAACTCTAGTCAATATCTGGTTAAAGTAAATTCCTCATAGTCACGAATACATGGCTCTACCTGCCTATATTTCAGCCTACTAATAGTTTACAGTAACTTATTTATCCCAGTTAATTAATTGCTGCAAACTTATTAAAATACCTACCCAACCCTATTAAGTTAGTGCACAGTCACCCCATAAGTGTATCGTTGATAACCCCACTCAATAAAGTTAAATGCTTGATTCCACATACCTTTCCTTAGTCCTTCACTGATAGTTTTCACTCTTAGCCCCCTTGCAGGGGCAAGCAAGCCCGCTCTGTTTGCTCCACTCACTCCACTCCCGTACCCTGCCCCTAGTTCCCTCCCGCCCGCACTGTCTCTAACTTTATACATCACAGACCACTCCTTCCAACCTTCTCATAGACTCTAAGCCCCCTGACGTCTTCACATCCAACACACATACCACACCCAAAACAACTAAAACCCTCCTACGTCTCACATCATGCGCACTCTACTATTAATAACATCCCTAACCCTCTTTAACCTAGTTACTCTCTACCAACTCACTCCTCAGAACACCACACTACATCAACTAATCCCAACAAAAAATACAGCATACATATACCATAACTCATCCCAAAATAGTTACTCTGATATTTCACCATCACTCTTCATTCACAGAAACACCACCACTTTCAAATCAAACTGCATTTTAATATACCTAAAATCAGTTGTATATCTCATATGCATACACCATACTTAACTACAGTTCATCCATAATCCAAACCACTGTCTTCACATTATTATGCCAAAGTGGAGATATTCATCCAAACCCTGGAACCTCTCCAACACAGCGTAGTAACAACTCTACATCACTCTCAGTGAAAACACCAAAAGACCTTTACATTGTGACATTAAACATCCTTACTATCTGCAACAAAGTAGCAGACTTTCATGCATGGCTTACATAGTATACACCTGATATAGTTACTCTAACAGAAACCTTGCTCAAACCCCAGATATCTCTGGATATCAAATATTATGAAAAAATAGACTTCATAAGAAATTGGGAGGCCTGGCATTAATATATTGTAACCACTTAAACATAGTACCCCACCCAAAAATGATTCCCACTTTCAATAATATGGAAATCCTATTAGCATCACTATTTTTCAACAATCATAAATAAATATTTATTGCCACCATCTATATTCTTCCAGGTTCTAATATCCCAACACTAGAAAACTTCCTATCATGGTCTAACCACTACATCCCAAATGAAACCATCATCCTCTGTGACACTAATATAAATTGGCTTAAACTAACGCAAAGCAACTCCACAAACTTCATCATTCTGTTCAAATTTACACAGATTATACAACCCCCAACACACACAACAAATAATCACCCTGAATCCACCCTAGACTGGATATTAGTATCCCATCCACAGTACTACTGCAATCCCAACACCCAACTTACCAGCCCTGATACACATACTATTAACCTCCACTCCAAGCATTCATTCATACAAATATACCAGAAATCTAGCCAATTTTAGCCAGTCTCACTTTTGCAACCTATTACAAACACTAAACTGGAACCCATTGAAATATCTTCCCTTAGATGAAGCAGTACATTATTTCAGTACTGTCTTCCTAGATACACTTAACTCCATAGCCTCCATAAGAAAAAAGAGAGTTAAACATAACCATGCTCCTTGGCTATCTAAATCAACCAAACAACTACTGATTAATAGAGAGCAAGCATGGCACAAATGGAGAAAAGATAAGACCCCCACCCAAAGAAACTGCCTTTAAAATACTTAGAAACAAAGCAAAACAGGCCATTGATCAGGACAAAAAGACTTACTTCTCCCAACAAATAAACACCCACAATAATAATCCCAGACGTTTCTGGAAATCTGTCAACTCATTACTAAATCCTGGCAGCACCCAAAACCCATCTCCATTTCCAGACAAAAGCCCAGTTGAAATGAGTGAAATATTTAATAAAAACTTTATTAATATTATCCTTGCATTAGTAAATGTAGGCAATACCCCAACCCCCATTAACCTAGCCATCACACCTCAAAGCAATATCAGCTCCATACCATCTTTTAACTTCCAACCTGTAACAACCTCTCAGACACAAAGATTACTTGGCAAATTGAAACCAGGTTCCTTATCCGCTGATAATCTCCCCCCAGAATACCTCAAAACTAGTGCTAAGGCAATATGTTTCCCAGTAAGTATCCTTATAAACAAATCACTTGCAGAACACACTGTCCCCCAGCTCTGGAAAAAATCAGTAATCACCCCACTTCATAAAGGTGGAAACCCTCATGACCTATCTAATTTTAGACCCATTTCCATACTGTCCCCTCTGTTTAAAATATTGGAAAAATGCATCCACAAACAACTGGTTGAATATATAACCAACAACAACCTACTATCCCCTTCACAACATGGTTTTTGACCATCCCACAGTATCATTACTGCCATAGTCTCCTTCACAAATTACATCTATAATGCCCTAGATAGTAACCTACTTACATCAGTCCTGTTATTGGATCTCTCAAAAGCATTCAACACAGTCTCCCACATCAAACTTATCCAGCAACTCCACTCACTAAAATGCTCTGATGCCACTCTAACCTGGTTCACTAGTTATTTGGAAAACCGACAGCAATCCGTAAAATGTCTGAATAACCTCTCTAGCTTTCTCCCATATAACACATGAATGCCCCAAGGGTCAGTCTTGGGACCCCTACTATTCAACATTTTTATAAATGACCTAAATAAAGTTCCCACTGCCTGTACTACCCTACAATATACAGACGATTCAACCATAATCTGTACCTCCAACAACATCTCTGACCTCCAAAAGTTAACACAAAAGGCCTTTACATCCATAGAACTCTGGTTAAACCAATCACAGCTATTACTTAACCCTAATAAATCTAAACTACACATCTTTGCATCTAAGCCTGTTCCCACAGACTTTACTATATTCTCCATAAACAAAACCCCAATATTTAGTAAATCAGGCCAAACTGCTAGAAATTACTATTGACAGCAAACTTAGCTTTGACTTGTGTATTAATAACGCAATAAAAAAGACTCACTTCAAATTAGGCAAACTTTACAGAAACAAACAATACTTAGATAAATCCATCCAGATAAATCTTTCAAAAAGTCTTCTCCTTCCAACCTTACTATATTGGTCTCCTGTCTTCACCAATCTCCACAACTCTTATTATAACATTGCAAAATTCGCATCAGCCCAACCAAATTGCACCCAACATTGCCAGGCCACAAAAGAACTAAACTGGCTAGAATTTTGACATTACCTACATTACACACAACTTACCTTTGCCCATAAACTTGTTTATAAACCCGAGTGTTGTCCTTCCCTGAAAAATATCATTGAACTTTACTTCCCATCCAAAAATCTACGCTCTAACAACAAACACCTACGTAAAGTATCAAAACCTAGTAAAAGAGCAGGTAGCTGCCTCTCTTCCCATTCCATAACTAAGCTATGGATCACCCTCCCATCATCAGTTACAGAATTAGACAACATAATCTCCTTGGAATGAAAACTAAAACAACATCTCACTGATAACCCCTGCTGCACATGCAACACATATCTGCAGCCTCCTTAATCTAGCAAAACACATAGCAAATATACTTATGTATATGTTATGCTGTTAAACCATACAAATTATCCCTAATCTTTAGTATCATAGTCCACACATCAGTACAACCATCTTAACACATTTTCTCTTCTCTGTCACTTTCTACTTTTAATATTACCATTAAATATATGCCATCTATAATCTACTTATTCCCACTACTTAGCTATAAGATTCTAACTATATCTGTCTTACCTTTAAGTTTAACTCTCTAATTCTATCTTTCCCTTTTCCTTCCCCCCCTCAAAAAAAAAATTGAGCTGTGTTGTTAAATATTTCTAACTGTATAATTTTATTACATGCTAATGTTCCATTGTTACTGTATTGTGCCTTTTTACAACATATTTGCTGTTTAGATAGTTTTCTGTATTATTTCACTTGCTTTATAATTATAATTTTGTTTCCTTACAAATTAATGTAATGATTTTCATGTAACATGGAGTTTTTCTCCCCAGGCCTCCACTGAAAACAGGTCTCAAGCCTAGTGGACTTTCCTGGTCAACAAATGTCAGTAAATAATAATAAATATTTCATACCCATTTTCCAAACCCCCTTTCCAACCAAGTCCCTCCCTGATGTTCCACCCAGTCAGAGGGAAGGCTGCAGCCTTAGAAATTTCAAAGATGCTCACAAAAAGCATCATCCAGACTTCCCCCCAAGACCAGTACAGATCAAGCATCTATTCCATATTCTTTTTAGTGCCCAAGAAAACAGGGGACTTCAGACCCATTCCTAGACCTGACAAACCTGAACAAATCCATTGCCTATTCAAAGTTCTGAATGGTCACAATTCAGTCCATTCTGCCATTCCTGCAGAAGGATGACTGGATGTGCTCAGTAGACCTTCAAGATGCATACTATCATGTCAAAATGAGCAGATGCTCCAGAAGATTTCTCCACTTCAGTCTGGGAGCCAGTCATTACCAGTTCAGAGTACTCCCCTTTGGTATCACCATAGCCCCCATGGTGTTCACCAAATGCATGGCAGCATGGCAGCTCACATAAGGCTGCAAGGATTCCATGTGTTTCCCTACCTGGCTCCTTACTGCTTCCACCAGGCATAGACTCCTCCAAGCCAGGGATTATCTACTTCAGCTCACCTCAACCTTGGTATTTTCATCAACCTAAAGAAATTGCATCTACATCCAGTACAGGTAATAGACTTCATCAGAGCCCATCTGGACACAATGCATTGCTTAGCTCTTCTCCTCCCGGACTGGATCTCCACACTCAGATTCCATGTCAGACATATTCTAGACATTCCTAACCTCCAGCTTGTCTCATTCTAAGAGTGTTGGGCTCCATGGCTGCCACCATAACTCTTGTTCCTACAGCTCGTCTACACATAAGAGTTTTTCAATAGACTCTAGCAGTTCAATGGTCCCTCCTTTATTATCCTCTAAATCATCCAATTAGGTTATCTTGAGTATGCAAGGAATCCTTTCTCTGGTGGCATCAGTCACAGGTTCTACAACAAGGCTGTCCCTTTATCATTCCTCCTTCAAAAGCCATGGTGACCATGGATGCCTCCCAGCTTGTGGGGGGGGGGATTACTTAGGGCAGACAGTCCAAGAAACCTGGTCCCTTTTAGAGACCAATTTGCATATAAATGGTCTGGAGATGAGAGTAGTGCTCCCAGCATTGCAAGCTCTTCATACCGTTCTTCCTTCGGGAACCATTGCAATTCAAACGGGCAACATATCCTTGTTTGGTACATCAACAAGCAGGGAGAAACCAAGTCTTACGCATTATGTTGAGAGGCTATGAGGTTGTGGCAATGGGTGATCTCCTCCATCCACTTTCTAGTGGCAGCACATATACCAGGAAAGTCAAACATCCTAGCGGACAGGCTCATCAGGACCATTCTGATACCTCACAAGTAGTTTCTGAACCCTTAGTGGCAAACATGATCTTCCAGAAATGGGGTCTACCTTGCTGCGATCTCTCTGCATTTCCTTCCAGCACTAAATGCAGCAAGTTTTTTTTTGCCTTGATTCCTCCACAGGGACAATAACTGAGAGATACTCTAATCCATGCTTGGCCCACCGATCTGCTTTATGCTTACCCTTTTCTTCCTCTCATTCCCAAATTTCTTCAGAAAGTTCAGAGGTTAAAGAGCAAAGTAATCCTCATTGCTCCCTTTTGGCCTTGACAAGTGTGTTTTCCCCTTCCTTTGGTCTCATCTAGTTTGTCCACCATGGACTCTGGATCCCATTCTGGACCTTCTGTCCCATCCTTCGGGTGTTCTCACCCAGGTCTATCCAGCTTGAAATTGACTGCTTGGCTGATCTAATTCCATTGATGGCTAGAAGTCCCGGGCTTTCTTCCCCAGTTAGGAAAATCTTAGTTGCAGCACATAAAGCTTCCACCAGGAAAATATATAGCAGCAAGTGGAAGATATTTTCCATTTGGGCCTATCAAAATCACCTGGATCCTTTTATGGCTCCCGTTCCTGCTGTTTTAGACTTTTTAACATCCTTTTTTCATAACGGAGCTAGTTTTCCTACTGTGAAGGTACAATTGGCAGCAATCTCGAACTTTCATGTTGGAGAGAATTCATTACCCTTGGTCTCTTCCAAGTTGTGCAGAACTTTCCTTAAGGGCACCTTTCTTTTTCGCCCTCCCATTAAAGATCCCACTCCTCCATGGGACCTTACCATAGTCTAGTCTGCAAGCATTGTTTGCACCTCCCTTTGAGCCGGCAGCTAAGGTTGATTTGAAGCTTTTGTCGTGGAAAACTGCTTTATTAGTAGCCATCACTTCAGCTGAAAGAGTGTTTGTACTTCAAGCATTACCTATTAAGCCACCCTACTTGATCTTCAAAGAGGATAGAGTGATGTTGCGTAACAGCCCTTCTTTCCTGCTCAAGGTTGCATCTGAGGCTAACATTAACCAGGTCATCAATCTCCCAGTTTTCTTCCCAAATTTCCAAAAAAAAGGGAAATACAAGCTCCATATGCTAGAATGTACAAAGGCAATTACTTTTTTATTTGGACAGGACTAAACACTTCAGGAAGTCTGACCAGCTTTTTGTTTCATATTCGAAGACTAATCTTATGAAACCAATTTCCAGAGTAACTCTGGTAACTGGTTTACAAACTGCATTTCACTGGGTTACTCCATTAGAGGAATACCCAACCTGTACCCTTCAAAACCCATTCTACTAGCTCAGTATCCACTTCTGCTGCTTTCTGGTCTAGATTCCCTATTGATGATATTTGCTCTGCTACTGCTTGGCTTTACATATTTTATATCTCATTACAAATTAGACATTGTTTCCAGGAACAGAGCCTCCTTTGGTTCTGCTATGTTCTGGAATATCCTTCCATAACAGTCTCCCAAGAGTTATGTAGCTGGAGATTCTGTCCCACAGGTTGAAGATCAAATGAAAAACAACTTCAGATAAAGAAGCTATGTACTTACCATAACATTCCATCTGAGTCGTTGCTTTTTCATTTGTCTTCATCCTTCCCTCCCTCCATCCCCCTTCTAAATTCTTCTTTTATTGAGACCTGATGGATATTGTTATGAATATCTCTATATCTGTTTAAGCTCCTGAAGTACTCTTTGTTCTAGTCAATTCAGGGACATATGTTTTTTTACCTTGTATGTTACACAATAGTTACCTTGTGAGCTGCAAACTTGATCTGAAGGATGAAGGGTGAGCAGGACATTATGTGTAGGAGAGGAGCTCAGATTTGTTGGATCCTAGAGCTATGTTATATGGCTGAGTTTGATCCGATGTCAGATCTGAATCCACAGGTTGAAGACAAATGAAAAGGCAACAACTCAGATGGAACGTTATGGTAAGTACTTAACTTATTTTTTTTCAATGAAAATTATGAAGCCGCTGTCCTTTAGGTAGGTGAACCATCTTATTGCTGGCTCACCAATGCCAGCTAAAGTGTTGAAAATTAGTTTATGGTCTATTGATAAAAAGCCCTTTTAATATATATGAATAGAATGCCAACTAATTTCCCTTCCTCTGCAATCTCAGAAATTTGAGCTATCGCTGTGTAAATAGCAGTGATAGTATCTGCATTCTGTGGGGAACTCTGGTGTCTTCCCAGAAGATTATATTTATTGAAGACTTCAATTAGCTGATTATGCATCAGTTTTTCTAAGTTTTTTTGCAAGAGAATGAAATATAGTTATAAGGCTAAAGTATGAAGTAGTTTTGGGGTGGTGTTTTTGGTATGAGTTTGATATTAGAATGTTTTCAGTTTGTGGCATAATTCCTGTTGTAACTGATAAGATTAAAAATTCATGTTAGTGCTTTTGCAATATATAGTGTGGCCAGGCCTGGGATTTTTTTTCTTGCAACCATTTGTTTCTACTGATTTTTATCTTGTTTTATGGTGAGTGCTGCAAAGTAAAATATAGGTGCATTTTCGAGGATGAAGTGATTTCCTAAAGGTGATGTGTTGTGTGTATTAAACATGTAGTGACTTGTACTGATGATGCATTCATTGCAAGGTTTCTAATAGCCTTTAGTGTATTAAGTCCATGTGGTGAATTACTGATCTCCAGAATGCTCTAGGTCCACCAATACATCAGTTTGCTTTCTTTTAATAAATGTGACCTTAGCAGCATTATTTAGGAATCTAGCTGAGGTTTTTAGATAGTATTATGTAGCTTTTGTCCCCATTTAAGGGGTCTAACTTTAGACTTTCCATGCATAATCTCTGAAATTTTACTTAATTTATATGGCAGTTCATGGACAAGAGGAAGATCCTAGTTGAGGGAACTTAAATGAAAATTGTTAGATATATATTTAGAGATTTATAAATGCATATACGTCTGTTTGCTAGTTAGATGCATATACACTTCTGTTGCTAGAATATATGTAGAATAATTTAGTTAGATGCATACATTTCTGTTTGCTAGCATACATATATTAAAGGGTTAAACTGTTCTCAGCTAATGGCATTCATCTGAAATGTAACATGATTTAGGTTCTGCTACAGCTTGAGAAAAATGCTTATAAGGATAAGCTAAATGTTTAATGTCTGGAACAAGCTTCAAGGGGAAACTGATAAGGACCTAGGTTCAAGATGTAGTTGACCTTGAAACAAGAAAACAAAGGAGCTTATTAACAGACTGCATGGCATCATCGAAAGACTGTTTTCACACAGAAACACTCTCAAATAGGAAAAACTCCCTAAAATTTTAATAAACAGACTGTATGACGTTGGAAAATACCAAAGTAATGACTTTGAGAGTTCCCAAAAGACTGCTTTCATAAGAATGTATATATGTGAGATGTAATCTAATTTCTTGTTAGATTTGCTTATGGAGAACATCTTTCATGCTGTATGAGAAGCAAACTTGAAGACAGTAAACCCTGCAAACTGCACAGTGTTGTATATGTCATCTGTTATATAGACAGGTTATTTAGTACTCTGCGCAAGAAAGATAATATATTGCTGAGAAGGTTAATAGTCTGCAAAGTTTATGTGCACTCAAAGACTTTGTTTTTACAAGGGACTGAGACTAAGCACTAACAAAGAAGCTGCAGTCGGCAGTATCAGGCTAGTAAGAAAAGACTGACATTCAATCAATCATTTTAAATAACTTTTCAATGGCGAGCCTTGCCTGCATTTGAACAGAGGAGGAGAAGTGTCTGTGCCTTGTATAAGGTTCTTTTAGTAAAAGCACAGTAATTAACATTTATGTACGTGACTGAGTCCAGAATAGGAGCACTTCAATTTCCACACTTTGCAGCAGTACAGTTCCTAAGACATCTGAATCCAGAGAAGGATTGCTGTGCAGGAAGTAAGCAGTGCCATAAATTCTCCAGGTTGGTGAAAACTTTGTTTGAATTTGCCACTGCCAGATTCATTTCACCAGCTTTTCAAGTAACTGCTAGAGTTTTCTGATCATCTATGGTGCTCAGAAGTGGCCAGCTGAAGTTATCATGGATTTAGCATGAATGCCGTAAATCATGCTAGTAAGAAATGTAAACAGAACTTTGGACAGGTAAATGTACATGCGTTGAGTAAAGGTAGTAAACACAGTATTGTGTCAATTTTAGATAGACTACAGAAGTTGTGTAAACAGCATATTAGCAAATGTAAAACCTTATTAGGGCAAGTTGACAGTCAGGAAATATGTAAATGGGTTACATTTGACTGGTATCTTAAAGAGAAACATGATTGGTATGACAGTAAATGTTTATTGTGCAAGTCATATGAAACTGCTTTCTATGTACAATGTTATAAAAGTATAGTTCAGACTATTGTTCATGGTAAACAACCAGATAAGGGTCATACACTTGCATTATGTCCTGTCACCACATGTAAAATGTTAATTTCAGAGTTACAACAGCAGTCAAGTCAGTTATTGACAGAATCTCCTATACATCTTGTCAGACAAAATTGGCATAAAGCCACTGCACAGTGCAAAACAGATAAAAACAGAGACAAGGTTCATGGTAGACTCACAAAAAGATTTAATAAACTTCTATGAGACAGACAGAGTGAGTTCAGAAAGTTTAGCAACATATGCAAACACTTTTTCAGAAGTGCATAAGAGCTTTAGAGTCAGCAGAACAGAATACTGAGAAATCTCAGACAGCCTGTGCAGAATCACAAGACAAAAATAATTGGGTTAGTAAAGTGTTAAAAAGAGAAATTCTAAATCTGACCCAGCAGTTAATTACACTGACAAAAAATAATTTACATTTAGAAAATGGTTAATGTACACAGCAGAGCATTACTTAGATGTTTCTGGATTTGTATTCCCAAGTGTTTTAAAACTTTCATTCAGTTAACACAAGACACTTATCAGTTAAACAATAATGTAAAATGTATGACACTGTTCTCATAGCATACACGTAGGGGCAGCCTCTCATAGATAAGCTGTTAAATAATTTTAAAATCATTTCAAATAACAGAACAATTCTAGGGCATGAAAATCAAATGAGAGTAGTTAAAAGCAGTAAAGACACAAGGTCACATGACTGACATATATGTATTTTCTTTTCACCTAAAGTGCGTCGGTTTAAGATGCACAACAGCAAAAGGCAGACAGCAGCAAATATAAATAATGTAAATATATCTGTTTTAAGCATGTGCTAGTTAAGCCAATATCTATTTTATATTTTACAATATTTTGTAGTTGTATAATAGCATTAAAAATAGCAGAGACTCCAGCAAAAACAGCATTCAAAAACAATGTTAGTAATATAAGGTTGTACTGAGTACATAATACTACAAATAAAACCCAAGTTTAAAATTTATGCATAGGCAAATTACAAATACTTATTATAATTCTAAGTGTTTTAAAACTATATTCTAATATCAAGTTGGAAGTGTATTAATAAAGAAATATAGGTAAAAAAGTGCTGAAGGGGTTAAAGGATGTACTATAGTCTACAGTGTCTGAAATGTGCAGAAAGGAAAAAAAAGTAAGAGATTTTGTTTTATGTAAACTTGGATCTTCCCAGGCTAAAATGGGTAGTTACAGATAATGTTGTAGAGATAAAATGTTAATGGTACTGAAATTTTTAAGGTCAAAAGACAAAACTGGTTGCCAGGCCAGGCTGGCTTACGTTTTTCTAAAATATTATTGTTACTAAAACATAATTGTTAAGCATTCATGTGCAGCACTAAGCAAAAACCATGAAAGTCTGCAGAAATCCTGTTTGGTAATTGTAATAAAAGGTTACAATTGTGCATACATGTCATTAATAATCTGTTTGCAAGTAAATACTAAAAGTAAAAAAGACCTCAGTTACACTGAGTACAAACAGTAAATGGGCCATGGCATGCAGTTAAAATAAATTATGCAGGTCCCTTACAGCCAGAGGGCAGGCATACATTCAATTTTTACAGCATGAAACAAATAAACAATACTATAATAAAATGCTGCATACTAAAAGGGGATGGGCACTATTCTATACTGACTGTGTAAACAGTACTGAAAAAGGACTAAAATAAAGGTACAAGAAAAATATATTGGTCTGTGTTAATAATTTAGTAATTATTAAAAGACAACCTTGCCTTTTTATTGTCATTAAGTGATTAGGGTATCATCAACATGTACTGTAGTAAAACAAACATACCAGAAATACATTTTAATGTTTTTATAATGTTTAATTAGCAGGCTTCAGTTTAATACTAAGTTTGTAAACAAGACTGAGTGTACATTACAGCTCATGTATGTACAAATACAAAAAACATTCTGTACAAGCAAGTGTATGCTGTACAGTAAATAGTTTAATATGTAAACAGCATTTTAGTGTATAAACCATGTTTTCTATCTCTGTAAATGGACAATTTTGCATTCAAGTTTTAAACTGTTCATAGAAAGTTCTCCTCAGTTCATTTGTATGTATAGTACAAGTCAAAGCTTAACATTTATGACATGTATGTTTTTTTCAAAAAACACGACTGCAGTGCCTTTTGAATAAAATTCACAAGCATTGTCAATGTAAAATCAATGTATAGAGCATCACTGTGTAGAGACATATTCAGCAATTGCAAAATACAGCTCATACATGGTGAAACATTTTTACAAAATAGTCTTTAAAAGAAAAAGTTGTTAAATTAAATAGTTCATCCAATTCTCCTAGTAATAATGGTTATCATTGTGTTGACAATATATAAATGTGTTGCATCAAAAGAAAACTAAAGGTTTTGTTTCCCAATGTGTTTCTAGTAAGGAGTAATAACAATTAACCAAAGAGTATATACCAATGCAGACTGGTTTTGTGTTTTTAAAACAAAACAGAGGGAACTGTTAGATATATATTTAGAGATTTATAAATGCATGTACTTCTGTTTGCTAGTTAGATGTATATACACTTCTGTTGCTAGAATATATGTAGAATAATTTAGTCAGTTAGATGCATACATTTCTGTTTGCTAGCATACATATATTAAAGGGTTAAATTGTTCTCAGCTAACGGCATTAATCTGAAATGTAACATGATTCTGGTTCTGGCACTGCTTGAGAAAAATGCTGATAAGGATAAACTAAATGATCAGTGTCTGGAACAAGCTTCAAGGGAAACAGATAAGGATCTAGGTTCAAAGATGTAATTCACCTTGAAACAAGAAGACAAATGAGCTTATTAGCAGACTGCATGACTTCATTGAAAGACTGCTTTCACACAGAAACATTTTCAAACAGGAAAAAAAAAACTCCCTAAAAGTTTAATAGACTGTATGACATCAGAAAATACCAAAGTAATGACTTTGAGAGTTCCCAAAAGACTGCTTTCATAAGAATGTATATATGTGAGATGTATTCTAATTTCTTGTTAGATTTGTGAGATTTGCTTATGGAGAACATCTTTGTATGAGAAGCAAACTTGAAGACATTAAACCCTGCAAACTGTACTGTGTTGTATGTGTTGTCTGTTATATAGATGGGTTATTTAGTACTCTGCTCAAGAAAGATAATAATATATTGCTGAGAAGGTTAATAGTCTGCAAAGTTTATGTGCACTAACCAGACTGTTTTTACAAGGTACTTAGACTAGGCACTAACACACAAGCTGCAGTCGGCAGTATCAGGCTAGTAAGACAAAACTGACATTCAGTCAATCATTATAAATAACTTTTCAAAAATAATCTATCTTGTATTTGTTTAGGCATGTTACAGAATGTTAAAGTTGCAGAGATGGAGTTTTTATCTGAGTACTCCTGTTCTGAATTAACTGACTTTTCCTTGCTCTCTTATGAGTTTCAACTGACTCTTAGATTGACCTCATGGACAGCCACCACTATCTACCGAGTTTTCAAGGTAAAGGTGGGGGGAACAGAAGTAGGTTGCCATGTCTTTCTTCAGTTACACACACATGCATGCACCAATATCTGTGGAGAGTTCAGAATTCCCAATAAACCTAATAAATATCCCCTTTCCCAGTTTTCACCCAGCTGAACTAATCATCCTGAATTGCCACCTCAACTCACACAAGAAATTTGCTATCACCTCCATATATATCCCCCTAGGAAATAACATTCCAGCACTTGAACACATCCTGTCCTGGATGTCCCACAATATAACTTATGAAACTCTCATCCTTGGAGATGTTAATATAGAATGGTCTAAATTAACAGCTGACTCTCCACAAGTCAGTATCAACTTACATGGATTCCACCAACTTGTCTCATCCCCCACCCATATTCATAAAACCTCATCTTCCAATCCTATAATTGACTGGATCCTCACTAACTCCCCAAACATCTACCACAACCTCTCTACCTTAGTTGACACCTTAAATGACCATCTTCCTACCTCCATCCAAAGACAACCTACCCAACTATCCAAATCACACTCCTATAGAGACTGCCATAAACTCATCTAAGTTTGACGTAAACAGATTTAACTCCATACTGTCTAGCACTGACTGGTCCTTCCTCTGGCAGCTCCCTCTCAAGGAAACTATCCTAAAATATAACCACGTGTTCCTAGATACTCACAACTCCCTCGCTCCTCCCAGGAGAATTAGAATCAAAGCCAGTTATGCCCTCTCGCTGTCTAAGGAAACCCAATCCCTTATGCAAAAAAGAGACAATGCCTGGAAAGCCTGAGCAAAAACTAGAGCACCATCCTTGTTCCAAAACTACAAAGAACTCAGGAACCTTGCCAAAGAACATATCAACAATGATAAAAAGTCTTACTACAACACTGCCCAAATCAACTGTAAATCCAACTCACATAAATTCTGGGCCACCCTAAACAAAATTCTCCAACTCGGTCATCCCTCCACTCCCTTCCCATTGCCAAATAAACCTCCTCT
This sequence comes from Protopterus annectens, assembly GCF_019279795.1. Taxonomy (NCBI): domain Eukaryota; kingdom Metazoa; phylum Chordata; order Ceratodontiformes; family Protopteridae; genus Protopterus; species Protopterus annectens. Next base: position 1,413,819,088 of record NC_056743.1, read on the forward strand.
AGAAACTGCCACCCTTCTCAATAATTTCTTCATTGATATTGTCCAAAAACTGACTAAAACTAACCACAGCACAAATCTTAATCATACTCGCTCCAACCCACAGCTTAAAAGCCCCTTTACCTTTCAACCTGTTTCAATTGCCTACTTCAAGTCACTCCTGTGTAAGTTCAAACCTTGCTCTCCCTCCACAGATACCCTTTCTACTGTCTTCTTCAAACTAGCAGCCGAATCCATAGCCTACCCTGTATCCCTTCTAATCAATAGATCCATTCAGGAAGCCACAGCCCCTGATATCTGGAAATATTTCTTCATCATCCCTCTGCATATAGGGGGTATTTGTACTGACCCATCCAACTATAGACCCATAACCATCCTTTTCTTTCTCTCTAAAATACTTGAAAAATGCATTCTTACTCAGCTGATCGATTTTCTCCTACAGGAAAACCTTCCACCACAACATGGATTTCAGCCAAATCACAGTACTGCAACTGCACTCTTATCATTTACTCATGCAGTAGCTGAAGCAAGAGATAACAACAAACTTGCATCCTGTCTTTTCCTTGACCTCTCAAAAGCCTTTGGCACTGTCCCTCACCATATTCTTCTGTCTAAACTTGCTAAACTCAATCTCTCTCCTTCCTCCCTTAGCTGGTTCTCTAGTTACCTCTCTAATAGGAAACACTCTGTCAAATGGCTCAACTTCTGCTCCCCCTCTCTTCTCATCACATCTGGGGTGCCCTAGGGTTCCATCCTGGGCCCCATCCTGTTCAATATTTTCACCAATGATCTCCACACAGCTTGTAAACTAACCTCCCTTATTCAATACACTGATGACTCCACACACCTCTCCATTTCCAACAATATCTCATACCTCCATGCTCAGACTCAAAACTCCTTTTTATCCATAAAAAAATGGTTGTCAGATAATCCGCTCATCTTTAACCCCAAAAGACTAAACTCCTGCTTTTTCTCCCTTATTCTGTCTCAGATCATAAATCAACCTTTGTTATCACATTCTCTAACAAGACCACCATAGAACCTGAACCCCACACCAAACTCCTAGGTACCATCATAGATGACGAACTAAAATTCAACTTGCTTATCTTTCAAAGTATTAAAAAAAACACCAAAAACTGGGACTATTTTACCAAAACAGAAAATTCCTTACTTCAACTGCTCGACTCTCCCTGGCACAGGCTGTCCCCCCCTCCTCTGTGCTGCCCCAGTCCTTACTAACATACAGACTACCACCTTATCTAAATTCCAACAAACATAGCATAAAATAGCTAGATTTACTACCAACTCCCCTTACAGTTCTCACCACTGTCTTGCACTCAACTCTCTTCAATGCTGGAATTCCCCCAGCTGCTCCTACTGTCACAATTTCAAATCACACACGCTATACTACACCACCCATACACCTGCTCATTCCTGTCCTGCCTTGTATCCCTTTATTCCGCCACCTATCCTCTCCGCACATTCAACCAGCAACTCCTCGATACTTAACAACCTAACAAAAATGTTGGTAAACTACTTTATAAATGTACTGTATTCCAGGCTTGGAATAAACTCCCTTTACATATTAGATCCATTCCCCACCCAAGACACTTCAAAAAGGAACTTAGACTATACGTATGTAACACAAAGTCTTGCCCCTGTCAGGATCCTACCTAACCTGTTACACCATTGTATTTTTTCCCTCTTACCACATACACATCTCTCATCACCATACCTTAGTTTTGTCTGTCTTAACACACTCTCACTTATAAGATTTATACTCATTTACCTTGTGCTCCACATTACATGTATATTATGTATTTTTTCCTCTGTTTTAAATTCTCATCTCTATATTAAAATGACAACCTTTAAAACAACATCAATGTATTAGAAATGTTCTATTACTGATTGATCTGTATTTATACAATGACCCCCATTAATATTCCGGTCGCCCGGACTTTTTCCATTAGTGTAAGTCTTTTTTTTTTTTTTTACAGCAATGGAGAACGCAAGATCTCCGTTGCTTTTTAGAAACTGTCTCACTATGTTAAAGGGAGTTTAACATAGCGAGACAGCTTTAAAAAAAGTAACGGAGATCTTCCTTTCTCTGTTGCTTTTTTAAAGCTGTCTTACTATGTTAAATGGGTTTAACATAGTGAGATAGCTTTAAAAAAAGCAGCGGAGATCTTGCTTTCTCTGTTGCTTCCACCTACAAGCTGTGATGTACTGTGTAAGCATACGCATGCGCAGTACATCAGAACTGCCACAAAATACCAGACAGCTGTGGAAGGGCAGCACGGAGGCATTATACAATGCCATTATTTAAGAAAAGTACGTATTTTATTTCTTAAATAATGTCATTGTATAATAGCAGTAACCCACTTCTGGGTGTGGGTAATGCTGGATTTACCCACAGTTGTCTTTGTTTGGCCAATCGGGCTTCGCCCTCATGACCAAACCACACCAACCATGGGCAAATCCAGCATTACTCACACCCAGGCGTGGGTTATTGCTTAAATTACCTACACTTTTATTCTTGATGTAAAAAAAGTTGTTTCACTGATCTAAAGTTTTTAGCTTACCTACTGTATTTTTTTGCTTGGAGAAAGAAAATAATAAGATAAAACAGGATGTTAATAATCATTTTAAGTTTGTGAAGGATGATTTTAATATTTATAACTTTAGTGACATACAATTAGTGTAAGACCATTTTAGCCTTTTATCTAGGGGTTTTAAATTTATTCCCTCAAGAAAGGAGGTATGACAAGAACTTTATTAGATGTCAAAATGTTCATTAGAAAAATTAACTTTGAATTTTTTTTGCTCATGACATCCCCCCACCTTCAAAGGATTTCAAGAGAAAATGTGTGTTCAACCCCCCCCCCCCTACATCCCCAGATCAGGAATTTTGAAACATTTGTAGAAAAATAAATCAGGAAAAATTATTCCAAGGTTAAATATAAAACAAATTTAAAAACTACAGAAAATGAGGTTTAAAAGCATTGAGGGAAAACAAAAACATAAGAGTTATGAAACCTAATAAGGGAGGGGGGGTAATTATAATGGGTTCCTTGGTCTATGAAGGAAAAATGAACAACATCTTAATGGACACTAGTAGGTATGCTATTGTTTTTAGAAATGAGATTAATTTAGCCTATAAACGGATTGATATGGTGTTGGAAGACCTTTTACTGGATGATTTAATTGACCAAAATACTTTTAATTTTTTGAAAGTAGATAAACCCAAAATTCCCTCCATATTTGGAATCCCTAAAATCCACAAAAATGAGATAGACCCTCTATTAAGACCTACTGTCTCGGCCGAAGGCTCAAAAACTTTACCATTGGCCAAGTATGTAGACATAAAGTTGAAGGGTATATGGTTAAAGAGGAAAAACATTTTAAGGGATTCATGGGACTTCCTGAGGGAATTAAAAGATGATATGTTTAGAGATTACCTTTTTTCCTAACAATAGATGTGGTAGATCTCTTTTCTAGTATACCTCATGCAGAGGGTACAAAATTGTTGGAAGAATTTATATTTGAAGATGGTTCATTGACACATGATGAAAGTATAGTATGTTTACAACTTATGGAATTAATTTTGAACTATAATTTCATTTATTTTAAGGGTGGATTCTTTCATCAGACAAAAGGTGTGGCAGTGGGGGAGGGCTGCATGCACCCCCACCTATTCTAATTTAGTTTTAGCAAAGTGGGAAGAAAGTGTGGTATTAGGATCAAAATATAGAGCTTATTGGTTAAGTTGCAAAAGGTTTTTGGATGATATCTGTATTTTATGGGTAGCATCTAAGGAGGAGATCCAAGATTTTATGAATTTTTTAAATGGTAGTACTTCATTTTTAGAGTTCACTTACAGAGTCAGTGAGGAAAAACTCCAATATTTAGATATAGAGATTATTAAGGAAAAAAATTAGTTCCAAAGTATATAGAAAAACGCATTTACAAATTCATACTTGCATTATGATAGTGCTCATCCTAAACATTACAAGAAAAATATAGTCAAGAGACAGTTCATTAGATCATATAGGATAACTTTGAATGACTAAGATTTCATAAAAGAAATAGATGTCCTGGCAGATATGTTTAGGAATAGGAACTACCCAGAATGGTTAATATCACAAGTAAAAGGTGAAGTTTGTGAAGGGAGACTTAATACCTTCAAGCCTATTCTGGGAGTTAGTGTTGATGTAGATGGTAACAACTCTCAAAAGAAGGAGGATGACTTTGGTAAAGCACTTGTTCTGGAATACAATGCAGCTGCAGAAATGGTAAGAAAGGTAGTGGAAACAGAATGGGTTAAGTTCACTTCTCTTACCGACCTAGATAAGATATCTAAGAATCAGCTAAAAATAGTTTACATAAACTCTTTCGGTCTGAAAAATATTTTGGAATATGGCCCCGAGCAGAAAAAAAGAAATATGAAAAGGAATGGTACTTATAAATGTGGACATTGTCCACAGTGTACCTACATAATTAATCAGGAAAAATTATTTTTACAAAGTAGGAATACATGGTTGATAGGGAATTAATTTAGTAATTGTGAGTCTTATGGACTGGTATATCTGGCAATGTGTCAGGATTGTCAGGCGTTATATATAGGAAAAACAGAACGAAAGTTAAAAAGGAGAATATACGAACATTGTTGTAACATACAGACCAAAAAGGAGACCAATGCATTGTATAAACACAAATTAGAATGTATTAATGCTCAATATTTGTTCTTTGTCTTAGAAAATATCAAAAAAGACCAGAAGGGGAGATTTATGGGAAGAAAGGATTGAATACAGAGAACTATGGTGGCAAGTCACCTTGCAAGCGAATACCCCACCAGGTTTAAATGAAAGTATTTCCATAGTTCCCCTGTTAAAAATAAGAGCAGCTAAGCTATAAATCCTTTCTTCCTCATTGACCTTATTTAAATATACAACCTCTGTGTATACATTAGCACAACTGTGTACTTTATAACTGCCTATGTTTAAAGGGATTGAACAAATAATATTTTTCATATATACAATAAATACATTTATTTTTTCAGACACTTTTTATAAGTAATTCATCCTTCAAATCAGATTTTGTAAACAATTCAACAAAACAAGCTCATAGTTTGGTATTAGCACTACTTTTAATTATGTATATGTAAAAGATGTTTTACTATCATTATTTCACCTTTCCCTTCTATATGTGTAATATTTTAAAAGGTCACTACAGGGAGTTCCATTACAATAATTTTATTTACGTTTGTTCTTATTATTGTTGTTTTAGGTTAGTGAGTTTGTTATATTTAAGAATTAAATATATTTTTTATGAGCTTACATGGAGTGATAGTATGTACATCTGTGATTTTTGATCATTTTTCCGTTCAAGATGAGAATGTTTTTAATGCCTTTTTAAATTTTAAATGTTTATTGTTGGCTTGTATATGAGGAGTGGTTTCCAATTAATCAATTAAGGGTTTTACTGAAACGTGTAAAAGGAGCTGTTTTTCATCCAGTCCACATCTGATGAAGTAAACCAAATGAAAACGTGTAGGCTGAGATTTCAGGAATGTTAATGTATATTGAGATTTCTATGTGCTGTGATTTTGTGCAATAAATCGTGTTTTTTTTTAAGTGTTTGTTTCCTGCTTCCTTGGACACCTTGGACTTCAGTTTTGAGTGATTATTGGTGCTTTTAACGTAACTTTTGGGGATTCTTGATCTGTATATTACCTACAGTTTTATTCTTGCTATAAAAAAAAATTGTTTCACTGATCTAAAGTTTTTAGCTTACCTACTGTATTTTTTGCTTATGTATTAAAACTGTTTTTGTATTGGAGCTTTTCTCCTCGGGTCTCCACTGAAAATGGGCTCCTGGCTCAGTTGGACCAACCCGGTTAACAGATTTCAGATAAATAAATACATAAATGAATGAATGTATGTCTTTAGAATTTGGGATTGAACCCACAAAAACACAGGTAGAAGATGCAGACTCTGCACAAAAGTGAACTGGAGACATGACCTCTCAATCTGAAACATCAAAAATCTGGACAAAGACCCATGAAAAGTAGGTATAACTGGCCAAAAATCTGTATGCTGATTAACATACGATTTGCATACTTAATTATACAACCCCGCACCCACTCCAGTAGAATTGTGGGATACCAACATTCAAATGCAAATTGAAGAACAGACAAAATATTAAATACAAAATATAACCAAAGCAATGGTGTTTTATTTATATTATCATTTGAACTTGTATCAAACTTTGGTTTAGGGAAGGGATTGGAGTTTTTGGCTTAGAGAGCACAGGAAGTGAGTTTTTTAGGGTTAGGGAATGGGAATGAAGTTTTATGGTTAGAGTTATGGTTCTGATAGGGCTATGGAAGTTAAGTAGATACAGCAGATTGAACTAGTGGGAGTTCAAGCACTTGTCTATTCAAGAAGTGGCAGCAAACAAGTATATAGCAAGCATATAGCAACTAAGTGCTTGTAGTACACCCAATAAATACACTCACAGTTCTTGGCACAACAAAATGAGAACAACAAGCAGCCAAGGATGACAAGTAAGGTGAAACTCACAATAAATACACTTACCTTCAAATTAACAAACAAAAACTACGATCATCCTTTAAAATATGTACTCATGGAACACAATACAAATTGAAACCTAAAAGGACACAGTGCTACAAAAGACTTTACCTTGCATAGAAAAGTCTGCAGAGTCATCTCAGCTTAGTGGAATAAAATGGCAAATGAAGTAAAATAAGTCAGTAGCCGTTCAATCTTTAGGAAAAAGGCCATTTATCCATGGAAACAAACTGATTGCTTTAGAGATGCAGGGTAACAACAAGGGCCTTTTTCAGCCTAGCCATGCATCCCAATTCTCTGACAAGTCCTGATACCCTTAATAAGTGTAATCAGGGGCTTGGAAGATGAAACATTTGCAAGCAGGGCCTGGGAGATGAACCATTTACAGGTTGCCTGTGTCCATGAGAGACATAGGTGTCAAACCAGGGATGAATTTCCATTTCCCCATCTAATTGTCCAAGCTGCACTTGAATTATTTTGAATAGTAACCCTGTTTGTTAACCAGGTAGGTCCACTGGACACACGCTGTCCCTTTTCTTGGGTGGCCCAGGAGCAATGCATGATTAAGTGATATGCTCAGTCACACATTAGGCAAATGAGGACTGAAAAAAAATCAAACCCTGTACCACATGAACTACAGCTTGTAGTGTTAACCTCTGTACCAACTGCCAGATAAATTATATTAACTAAAGTAGTAATAATAAAAGGTTTTATAGATACCATGTTTAAATACTCCTGAAAGGCCTTACATCTGCACATTAAACGATGTAGAGTCCCATTTGGGCTCTTGAAAGAACAGCAAAAACTTCAGTGTTTAATAGAATCACTACAGCCCAATGGAAAAAAAAAACAATGCTTAATTGTTATTATTATTCAAAGATCAGATTTACTTATTTCAGTCAAGTATACCAAAATATATTTTACCATCTAATTGCAGAAATCTAACAAGCAAATTATGGAGCACCACCAATCCTAGGCTGTTCACTGACGAAAAATGCAGTGGCTGTAATTTTCCCTTTTTTCCTTCCATCATGTCTTGATTGAGTGGTATAGTGGCATAACACCTCCTGTTTTTCAGTAGTAGAAGCACTTATCTGCTGTGTTACACTAACATAAAACTTGGCTCCAGTTTACCTTCCATTGTGTAGCAAATCAATGTCAACATTTAAAATGCAAATGATAAAAGGACACTGTACTGCCATAATAATTTGACTGTTAATGCAAAGAGAATGATCAATCACAATATTACACTACCCCCCACCCCCCACAAAACCACCACTACCACCAAGACACTGTTCTTTTAAGTATGTTTTCAGTTTTTAAAGAGTTATTTTTTTCACTGCAAAGAGCATGATCTATACGCTTGTGTATTCCAGTTCTGTTTGAAAGCACAAAAACAGCATTAGCCCAGGTTTTAACAAAATTAAGAAATACGAAACCTGCATCAAGCTTTATTAGGTTGCCTGCAGTGAAGTTGAAGTCAAAGTCTTGGAAGGGTTCTCCTGAAGGTGGCATAGATAAAGCTGGTACAAAACAATCAAGACAGCAAGTACAAACTAAGACAAACTAAAAAGCAGAGGGTATGAGAGGTATGCCTAGGGTCCTGTAAACTGGAGAAGGTGAAAAGAAAAGCACTAGGCAGATTCAGCATGTTGTGCAAGAAGGCACGCTGGTAACTGCATTGCTGAAACTATAATGAACCTGATAGAGTCCTGGAACCTGAAGTAAGGTGTCATGAGGGCTGAAATGGTAATCTAGGAGTGCAGAACCACTTACGCATGTGACACTGTCAACTAAAGGATACAAAACAATGACAGAAGGGTCTGAAATTATAATCTGATAGGATAGCCAACAGTGAAGATGAGGGAGAGTTTGAAGTCCCCAGTACAGTAGTGGGTATGGTTGGTGAAATGGAAGGAGTAGCTATCCCAGTAACTGAGACCTTTTCAGTTCTATATTTAGGCTTGAGTTACTTCTTCCTCATGTTTACATTTACAACCCCCTTTTCCCCATTTTTGCACATGGAGTGGAGGTGTCACTTCAGCAGTGAGGGGTGTAGCCAGAGAATTTAATTTTGTACTTCTGTGATGTTATTACTGCCCCCAACTCACCTGGGAGTTAAAATACTTGACACGTTACCCCCAGCACTTAAATGCTTGCATGAGTTTCACTTTTTTCAATCTATGTAATTCTAATTGGAGGGATTAATTTAGATGGTCATCGTGGACACAGGCCTAATAAAGCCATGGTTTCTCTTACAAATGTTTAGAAAATTATACTCAGTAGAGTACAAAGAGTATGTCTATTACACGCTTGTCAGCAATGACAAATTATCTAGAGCCAAAGTTCACACTATGGGATGGATAACCCTTCCACTACATTAGTGGACAATAATGATATCAGTATGTGCTCCTCTGAGAACAGTGCAATGTGTATTAGGCCACACAATGTAGGAGTGTGCACACTGTGAAAAAACCAAGATGCTTGAAAAAGAGAAAAATAATGATAACCCCTACTCCTCTATAGCATATTTAGCAATACTGCAACACAACACGTATTAAATTATCACATAAACTCTAAAATGTAAAATTAACCTTATCTTTACTAACTTTAAACTCTGCTTCAGTAAGGCAGGTATCCAAAAATACCTCTTGAAGATCGAGATTATAATATATAAAACTACAGACGAAAAAAAAAACGAGTTAAAATAGCTAAACTGTGGACTCAAAAACATGGAAAAAGTAATGTTTAGTAACATGGTAAGACTTCACTCTGTTTTCTTAAAAAAAGGTATTTAAAAATATATAGAAGATGTATTACCATTGAATTCTGACCATCAAACTTTTAAGTGTATTATCTAGCTGTTCGGATACATCTGGTCTCCGTAGAGACCTTTAACAGAGCATTATAGGTATGCAGATATCTTATTCCCCAACTGTTAAATAAGAACTGGAAATGACAGTTTCTTTCTTACTAGATTGTTGTTTTATTATATTTTTGATGTTACATGGAAGGTAATGACCAACTTATGACTGTAAAGGAAAACATTTTTATTCCATAATTTTGGATAGTGTTGCATAATGTACCTCAAGAAGGTCACAGAACTGCTCAGAATAACTGAAGGAAGCTGTTAACCAACCAGACCCTCCTAGGAAAGGACAAAAGCTCTCATCTTAATGCTGTTTTTGTGTAAACTTTATTTATTATTTTTAAAGAGTTTTTAAACATTAGTCGGCTAACAGCTTTGTTCAGCTATTCCAAGTGGTTCCATCTTGAGGTACATAGCCTCTGCTTTTTAGTTCATCTTGGTACAAAATAGTACTGTGTGCTATGTATGTACTCAATAAGCCCCTGGATAAAAAAAAATGAAGAGACACGTTTTACAGCATTATGCATTTCATCTTTGTACTTTTAACTGCTTTTGGATGTTTGCTAAACAGCATGGGGTGCCTCCTCTAAAATGTGCTGTCTACTGAGAGTACACTGCATAGACAAATAAGGTTTCTATTTGGCATACACAGTAATGCGACCATTTTATTTTTACTTCTTTGTATTCTCTTTCTTTTTTACTTACCTATATTATATATATATATATATATATATATATATATATATATATATATATATATATGTGTGTGTGTATATATATATATATATATATATATATATATATATATATATATATATATATATATTAAGGTATATATATTCATATTCTGGCAATATATACTGAAAAAACAAAATGGCTGGGGTAGGGTTGGCTACTGCAACATTGATCAACTGGGACATCTACTGTCATGGTAAGTTCACTAACACATCTATGCTGTGTTCAACATTAAGATCACTGTTGCAGTAGCCTAAGATATATGGGTAGACTACCATAGTTTATAAACATACAGATAGGAGGAAGAAATTCAGGCATCCAGGAACCCCTGGAGAATAGTCCTAGCAAAGCCTGATCTGGATCAATGAAGGAATCCAGTTTGTAGTGCATTGTAACAGCATGTGCCAGGGATCTAGCTGCTGCCTCTAGAAAACTTCTAGAGTAGACCCCTTTCCATAAAGCCACAGATGAAACTGAAACCCTGAAAGAACAGTCCCTAACCTCCCTGGAGGTGGATATAGTGAGCATATTAGGAAGAAAAACCATGAGACAACCATCTGGAAATTGTTTGCTTTGACACTGATTGTCCATTTCTCTTAACATTCATAGGAGACAAACAGCTCATCAGCTTTCTTGAAGGGTAGAGTTCAGTCCAAGAAGTACCCGAGCTGCTTACGAGCATTCAGAATAAGAATTATTTCTGCCTTGTTATATTTTCTGAAAAAAAATACAGGGAGATTAAAGTCTGGCTTAAAGTAAAATGTGAAGCCATTAGACACAAAAGAAAGATTAGTTCTCAAAGAAACCATATTTATTGGAACATGAGGTATTGTTGACTCACCATAAGAGTTTATAACTGGGATACTGTTGTACATAAAATAAGGGTGATGGTGGGTGTTGCCACTGAGGCACTGTGAAAATTAAGCATCTACTGTTACAAGTAAGTAGAACTTATGCAACTGTACTGCATTCATCATTCACATTGCCTATGGATGGCATATGGATAGATTCCCAAAGATTACCCTGCCTGGGAGGAGGAAGGATAAAACTCCAGAAGCCCCTGGTGAATGGTCCTCAAAATGTTTGCTCTGGAACTTGAGAAATAATGTAGTTTGTACTGCTTTGTAATGGTATGAACAGAGGGCCAGCTAACTGCCTTGAGAATGCTTCTAGAGCCCACTCATTTCCAATATGCCACCAAAAAGGATAAGGTTCTGATGGACTGTGTCTTAACTTTACCTGGAATAGATATGCCATGGTGGGAATAACAAAAATCAATAGCAGAGGGCAACCAATGAGGAATCTCCTGGCCCCAGAAAAGAAAATGCTCACCCATTAAGCTTTCCTGAAGGTCTTGGTTCTGTCAAGGTAATATCATTGCTGCACATCCAAGGTATGCAGAATCTTCTCTCCCTTGTTTTTAGGTCCCAAAAAGAAAACTGGGAGATCGATGGCTTGATTCAGGGTAAATTCAGAAAAAACTTTTAGCATGAAGGAAGAATTAGTGTATAAAATAAGCCTGTCCTTGTCAAAAATCAGATAAGTTTGGCCTCATCATGAGAGCTTGAGGCTCAGAGACTCTTGTTGCAGATGTCGGAGCAATAAGCAAGACAGTTTTCCAAGTGATAAATTTAAAATCATCCTGAAAAGCAGGTTTTAAAGGAGATAATGTTAATTTTTTTAAGAACAAAGCTAAGATCCCAAGAGAGAGGAATTTACTTTTGAGGCAGTCTCAGGTGCAACACTCATTTGATAAACTGTATGACCACAAGAAAGATGAAAGAAGGAGAATCCATGAGCCGACAAGCAGAGATGGCCAGAACATTCACTTTGATATATGCATAAGATAAGCCATTGCTGAGTAGCTCACACAAATATTTCAAAACTAGAAGATGTTAAGTTGTCAATCTCGCCTTCATTCTTGCTTGATGGGTTCGGAGCCGATCCTTGGCTCCGACTCGGCACTTGCTAAGCTCGAGAGTCACTTTTACCAGCTCGAGGCAGCCCCATATCCCATGATGCAAGGCGGTAAATACCCAGATCTCGTTTGCCGCTTCGCTGATGAGGTCCTCCTTTTACCAGCTCTTGGTAAGTAATTTTTTATTCAGAATTTAGTCACCCCATTCCATATATTTCTCACAGATTATAGTATATTTGTCACTTTTAGATAGTTTTAGAGTCTCTAACTTCTAGTTTACTGTTTCCCTAGTTGTTTTACTTAGTCGGGCCTTTAATCCTCTCCCATCTCTTCCTGTCAGGGTGTGTGTCTGAGTTTGTTTTCTCCCTTTTTAAGTTAAATTTCTGAGTCTGGGACTGTGTGAGTGTTTGTGTACTTCTCACCATGTCCAAAGAACCGAGGGTATCAGGCTTCAAGAAGTGTGACTTGTGCTGTCAGAAAATGTCTCTGACAGATGGTCACACTTCTTGTATTTATTGCCTGGGACCTCTCCACCTGCAGGACTCCTGTGCTATTTGTCACTCCTTCAGCCAGAGAGTCCTGCAGGAAAGGAGAAATAAACTAATCTTAAGGGGCTTACTTAAACCAGAGGGCTCCCCGGCCAAGTCTGCTTCGGGTCAGCCCTCTAAGACCTCCAAGGCCCAGGCTTCTGCTACTAAGCCTTCGGCCCTGGCTCCGACTCCTTTGGAGTCAAGATTGGCTTCGGCTGGAGCCGATCTTATTTTGGCTAAATCTTCGGCACCGATGGCTATCGGTGCCGATACTTTAACTGCCACATTGGTGTCGGCTCCTACCGGCTCCAACCACCATGTGTCTAAGGCTTTGGTATCGGCGCTGGCCGGCTCCGATACCATTATTTCCTTGCCTGTGTCGGCTCCGGCTGGAACCGACACATCTTTGGCAGGCTTGGAGCCGATAAGTTGTCGGCTCCGTCTGGAACCGAGGGTTCTTCGACTCCGATGGCTTCGTCGAGGAAGCGGTCCAGGTCTCCCTCTTTGGAGCCTATACTTTTGGCTCCGACCTCTCCTCTTCTTTCTGAGCGGAGCCATCGGAGCCGATCTTCTAAGTCTTCCAGGCTCTCAGACCATGATTTGGAGAGAGTGGTAAGCAGATTGTTAAAATCACAGGCACTAGCCCAAATGCTTCATAGTCCGTCTCAACAGACGACTACTAGCCCTCACCCTCTTCAAGTTCCTCCTTTGACTCTCATCCAGAGCTCGGAGCTGGAGTCTATTGGAATAGTCACTGCTATGGCTGCGAGGCAGATACCACCCCTTTCTGCTCCTTCAGCTTCTACATTTATCTCCTCCTCGAGACCTTCCTTGGAGAGATCCAGTGGTCGGACTTCCCTGGTCTGCTCCGAGGGGGTGAGTGGCATCGGACCCTTGTCCGACCCTGCTCTTCCCCTCGGGGCTTCGGCCTTGGTGAGCTCGGCTCCGACATCTGCCTTCGCTTTTGGTGGGCCCGGGAGCCCCTGTTTCTTCGGAACGGGGTCTCTTGGATCTCCCTGGGAGGGGACCCTTTGAGGTGATGAGTGTGCTGGCCCCCGGGCTCAGTCAGCAGTCTATTCCCTTAGCTCCTCCCTCTATGGTGCCTGTAGATGTCTCTTCCCACTCTCTTGCTCCCGGACCGAGAGATCCATCGCCTCAGGTTTCCCCACTGGGAAGAACCCCCTCTTCCGAGGATTCTCCTGATCCGTCAGGAGATCCTCCACGTAAGAGGACCTGTAAGAGGGAGCACCTAGACTCCCCTGAGTCTACCACTTCAGATACCGACTTAGATGAGTTGGAGGGATCCCCAAGATCCCCCTCTGAGGATGTCTCTTTCTCAGACATCCTAGAACTCTTAAAACAGAGGGGAAACCGGCCCTCCATTAATCCCTCCGAGGATGAGTCGGTATACCTGGAGGCCTTTGGATCTCGACCCTCCACCTCCTGGGTGTCTCCGCCTTTTGACCCCCTCATGGAGGTGATAGCTCGGAAGGCGTGGGCATCTCCTGATTCCGTGGAACCAGTTCCCAGGAGGCCTTCTAAATTTATTACAGCCCCTACCGAGAAGCAATTTCTTACAAAAGGTGTCCCTGTTGATGCCATGGTGGTGGCGGCCGCCACCAAAAAGGAACTTGCAGATCCTTCCGTACCAGTCCATCCTCCTAACAAGGAGTCTAGGACCATGGACAGGTATGGTAAGCGGATGTTTTCCTCAGTGACCTTTGCCATGCGTTCGCTGAACTATTTATGTCACTTCACCAGACTTCAAAGGGACATCCTTAAGGAATTAGGTGAAGTTGTACAGGATCCTTCAGCTACAGGGGCTCAGGAAAAGATTGCCTCTCAGCTAGGAATCCTTAACTCCATAACCAACTCCTCCATGCGGCTAATTTCTTATGCAGCAGATGGAGCGAGTAGAGCTGCAGGGACAGGAGTGGCTCTTCAAGGCCAGTCCTGGATGCGGCTCTGTAATTTTGCAGACCCCTTTAAGGCGTCCTTCGCAAACTCTCCCTTTGATGGGTCAACATTGTTTGGCCCTCAAGTGAAGGATACGTTGACCAGGTGTGAGCAAGACGGTAAGACTCTTTCTGCCGTAGGAGTCCGTTTCTCCACCCCTTCTAGGCCTTATCCTAAGGGACAGAAGGGGGGAAAGATGTGGTTCCGAAAATCTCAGGCAGTCACGCCGGACACACGTGGTCAGTTTACCCCTAGAGGCAGAGGGGGTAATAACAATAGACGCCGCCCTAGGGGCAGAGGGGGTCCGCAGAACCAGGGCAGCAGAGAGCCTCTCGCTGACAAGCCCTTCCAGTATCCCTGAGTTGTTGCCCGACTGTCCACCCTTGGAGGCAGTCGGGGGAAGATTATCGCTGTACCCAGAAGCCTGGTTTTCCCTCTCTCAAGACAAATGGGTACAGTCGATCATATCCGAGGGTTACAAGATTCCTTTCGAGGAAAGCCCCTTCCCTCAAAAAGGTTCCCTTCCAGACGTTCCACCCGGTCTAAGGGAAATTGCAAAACTAGAAGTTTCAAAGCTTCTAAAAAAAAGGGCCATCCAGCCAGTACCAACAGATCATTTAGGGTCCGGAATCTACTCAAGGTTCTTTTTGGTCCCCAAAAAGACAGGAGACTGGAGACCAATATTAGACCTCAGCAGACTAAACAAGTCTGCCAAAAAGACAAGATTTCGGATGGTAACACTTCAATCGATTTTGCCCTTTCTGGGCAAAGACAACTGGATGTGCTCCATAGACCGTCAGGATGCGTACTATCATATAAAAATCAACAGACGCTCCAGAAGATTTCTCCGCTTTCGGCTGGGGACCAGTCATTTTCAATTCAGAGCCCTGCCCTTTGGTCTCACTACAGCCCCCAGAGTGTTCACCAAATGCATGGCAGTGGTCACGGCTCACCTGAGACATCAAGGATTCCAGGTGTTTCCGTACCTCGATGACTGGCTCCTCTCAGCCACCACCAGGCATCAACTTCTCCAAGCCAGAGATTACACCCTACGTCTCTGCAGTCAGTTAGGAATTTCGGTCAATTACGAAAAGTCCTCCTTATTGCCCTGCCAATCTATTACTTTTATAGGCGCAAATTTAGACACTGCTCGGATGTCAGCAAACCTAACAGACCAGAGAATCCTAGATGTCCAAAACCATGTGCGGATCATTCTTGCCAGCAAAAAGGTGCAAGCCAGACTGGTCCTGAAAGTATTGCGCCTCATGGCAGCTGCCATCACTCTTCTTCCTTTGGCCCGTTTTTACATGCGTCTCTTGCAATGGATGTTGTTCACCCAATGGTCCTTCCAACAGCTTCCCATGCGTCACCAGATCCTGGTGACACAAACTTGCAAGAACCATCTATCCTGGTGGATTTCCTCTCCCCAAGTCCATCAGGGCAGACCCTTTGTTTCCCCGGTCCCGGTAGCCACAGTCACTATGGACACCTCCCTGATCGGGTGGGGGGGGTCATTATCAGGGCAGGATGGTTCATGGGACGTGGAAACCGTTCGAATACCACCTGCACATAAATGTCCTAGAGATGAGAGCCGTGCTTTTAACGTTGCAAGCCCTCAACGACTTTCTTCCAGTAGGAACGATTGCAGTTCACACGGACAACATGTCCGTAGTGTGGTACATCAACAAGCAGGGCGGAACCAAGTCCTATCCCTTGTGTCGAGAGGCTCTCAGGCTTTGGCAATGGGCTATCTCCTCTCATCGGTTTCTGGTAGCAACGCATATCCCTGGGAAAACCAACATACTAGCGGACAAATTGAGCAGAGCAATTCTCTTGCCTCATGAGTGGTCTCTCAACCATTTTATAGCGGAGGAGATTTTTCAGAAGTTGGGTCACTCATGTTGCGATCTTTTTTGCTACTCCCCAAAACAGCAAATGCCCAGACTTCTTCTCTCTCTTCCCTCTTCCGGGCCATCCCCCCAGAGACGCTCTTACCCAAGATTGGCCCCAGGGACTTATTTATGCCTTTCCTCCCTTTCCATTGATACCACAGGTACTCCAGAAAGCTACCGTTTTGAGAGCCAATATGATTCTCATTGCCCCTTATTGGCCTCGTCAAATTTGGTTTCCGTTCCTTCATCGTCATCTTTTGGTGCAGCCGTGGCATCTGGACCCAGTGCCAGATCTTCTGATCCACCAGTTGGGTCAGCTGCATCGGTCCATTCCTTCTCTCAACCTCACAGCTTGGTTGCTCCACTTCCTTCCTTAGCCAGGCTTCCTATGATCTCTAACCCAGTTAGAGATATCATAGTAGCTTCTCTTAAATCCTCTACCAGAAGGATTTACACTAGCAAGTGGAAACATTTCTCCCTTTGGGCGAAATCGAGGAACATAGATCCCTTTACTGCCCCTGTTCATACGGTTTTGGATTTTCTAGTGGAGATTTTTCACTCAGGTTCTTCATCTTCCACAGTTAAAGTTCAGTTGGCAGCAATCTCTAATTTTCATGTCAGGTTTGCAGACCACAACATTATGTCCCACAAGCTTTGTAAAGCTTTTCTGAAAGGAATTTTTCTCCTGAAGCCTCCTGTCAGAAGCCCTCCACCACAATGAGACCTAAATCTAGTGCTGACATCCTTAATTCTTCCACCTTTCGAACCAGCTGCTTCATGTTCACTAAAGTTTCTTTCGTGGAAGACACTCTTCCTGGTCGCTATTACCTCGGCTAGGAGAGTGTCAGAACTTCATGCCCTCTCTGTTTGTCCTCCTTATTTGGTCTTCCACAAGGACAGAGTTTCCTTGAGAACTAATCCATCCTTTTTGCCCAAGGTTGCTTCAAAAACAAATTTAAATCAATCCATTGATCTTCCTGTATTTTTTCCTAATTATTCCAACAGATCAGAACAAAAGTTGCATTACCTAGATGTTCACCGCCAACTCAGATATTATTTGGACAGAACAAAGCAATTCAGAAAATCTGATCAGCTATTTCTTTCTTATGCTGAAAATAAGAAAGGCCTCCCTGTTTCCAAAGTGACCCTATCTAGATGGCTATCTTCTACCATTTCCGACATTTATCAACTTAGGGGCAAACAACTGGGCTCAAAACCAAAAGCACATTCCACTAGAATGCCTTATGCAGACATGTTTATGAGTTTCCTACACATACTTTTAAATTTCGGGCTATTGTCAATGTTAGACCTAACAGTAGGGGGGGTGATATAAAGCTCCAGACTGAATTAGTGGAAACTAAATGGATTGTTAACTTGATGGCGAATAGGAAGCCAGGATTAAATGAAGTGATACCCATCAAGCCCATTTTAAAAAATAGGCGCGTTTTTCATTGAATGCCATTGGCTGTATTTCTTTATAAAATGTTTGTATCAATGTTTGCATATTTATCTGATGAAGGGTTATCCCGAAAGCGCTTATCCTGTGATTTTAGCAATAAAATTTTAAACGAAACAGCAGTGTTCAACCTCGCTTTTTTCAGGATCATTTATTTCATTTGCCTGGTTGGACTTTGGCACCGTACTGTATTGGATTGACTGTCATTCCACTAGAGGCCTAGCCACTTCTACAGCTTTTCAGGCTAGGCTACCCTTAGATACTATTTGTGCAGCAGCCACTTGGGCCACTCCTCATACCTTTGTTTCTCATTACAAATTGGATTTGGCCTCCAGGGATAGAGCTAGCTTTGGTTCCACGGTTCTCAAGAGTCTGTTCCATTGAGCCACCCAGGATAGAGGTGCTAGGGACGCGGTCCCATCAAGCAAGAATGAAGGCGAGATTGGCAACTTAACATTTAGAAGTTATGTACCTACCATAACATTCCATGTTAGTTGTCTTCTCTCGCCTTCTTTCTTGTGACCCTCCCTCCTGTCCCCCTTGCCTGGACAGACCTTGTCCTCCCTTGCCTCTGGAAGATCTCTTCCTTGGGCACCAGTAGTTCTACAATTTGATTATCTGGTTTCCCCTTACAGCCCTTAGGCTAATTGCTCTTCTTTCCTTAGTGGAAAGTTTTTTTATGCTAGGCAGTTTTCCCTCTAGGTACCAAACGAGATCTGGGTATTTACCGCCTTGCATCATGGGTATGGGGCTGCCTCGAGCTGGTAAAAGTGACTCTCGAGCTTAGCAAGTGCCGAGTCGGAGCCGAGGATCGGCTCCGAACCCATCAAGCAAGAAAGAAGGCGAGAGAAGACAACTAACATGGAACGTTATGGTAGGTACATAACTTCTAATTAATTCACCATACCAGGGTTTCTGATATTGGTTAGGCACTGTAGCTCATTCGTCTATATCACATATGACAAGAAGGTTGGGGTTTTCATTGAGATGCTTTAATGCACAGAAACTGAATGAACTAGTTAACAGACAGACCTTACCTGCATACATGCTTACATCTCAACAGCTAACTACAAAATGGCAGTCTAGCTTGCATGTGCTCAGTATTTATACACTTGTGCAATCCCTTGGATAGCTTCTTAAAGGTATATACACACATATTGATCTACATCCTCTCTCTTAAAAAGATTGTCCTTTGAAAAAACGATTTCAGCGGTAGACATGCATTACTATATACATTGGAAACAAAACACAATGTTCATGTCCAGGTTGCTTCATATCTGCTACTGGGTTTAGAAATGTGACCGTATCTTGTAACATAACTGTTGGGACCAAATTTAGCAACAGGGACAGTCTGTGGTTCACAACTCATGTCAAGTATTTCTGAATTCGTCACAGGAATGTCCTTTGGAACTTCCTCTGGAATTGGAACAAGGACAACTCACTTTGAGATAAAGAATCTTTCTCACAAGCTATCTGCTGGGGTTTATGCTGGGATACCGGTTTCAAATGTTTCCAGTTCTGCCTAAAGATTGCTCCTTCTGATTCCACAATATACAATCTTGGCTCTGGCCCAATATTCTTCCTGACACTGATCCGATCATACCCTTTGGACGTTTGCATCCTTACCACTTCTCCTACTCGTAATGGATTGAGCGGTTTACTGATTTTATCGTAGTAGGACTTCTGGGTTAGGTGCTTCTTCAACAGACTGGCTTTCACTGATCTGTTGTTCTTGACACATGGAACCAACACTTAACTACTGATTGGTAATGCTGTTTTGGTTTTTCTCGACAGATGTCTCTGAGCAGGTGAACCAAGATGTTTATCACGAGGAATATTTCTGAGATTCAGGAGATTCAGAAAGACATCACTATTGTCTTGTTTTTACTTCTCTAGTAATTGCTTTGCACTTTGAACTGCACATTCTGGCAAACCATTTGACCGAGGGTACTCTTGACTACTTGTGACATGAGTAAAGTCCCACTCTTCAGCAAATCTTTTGAATTTTTGGCTTCTAAACTGCGTGCCATTGTCAGAAATAACTTTTTGTGCACTACCATGTACAGCAAAATGATGCTTCATCTTAGTAATGACTGTACTGGATGGTAGGTTGGGAAGTAAGTCAATCTCGAACCAAATGGAGTAAGAGTCTACTAACACCAAATAATGTTGACCATTCCACTCAAAGATGTTGCTGGTTAATGTTGACCAAGGTAGTTCTGGAATCTGATTAAGTTGAAGTGGTTCCTTCTGTTGATGTGGCTTAGTACTATTACACACTGAACAAGATGAAAGTGCGCTCTCAATGTCTTGTGACATAGAAGGCCAAAATACTAGTCTTCTCACCCTTCTTTTGGTAGATTCGGTTCCTAGGTGACCACAGTGCAAGATAGCAATGTACTTTTGTTGCAAGGACTTTGGAACAATTAATTTTGGACCTTTCATAATGATACCTTTGTCAGACAAAATCTCATCTCTGTATGGAAAATAAGGTTGCATTTCTTGAGGTAAACTAGATTGCTTTGATGGCCATCCTTGTAGAATAAAGTGGTTGAGCCTTTGTAAAACTGGATCTGTAGCATTGTGATCTCTTAGCTCATCAAGAAGTTTGGAAGAAAAATGTTTCACTTCCATGACTTCAAAATTAAGACTCTCATTCTCTTGCAGTTCTGTGGTATTTCTGGGCGATCTGGATAATGTATCAGCAAGATAAAGAAGTTGTAGACAAGATTGAAATTGCACTTTTGTAATCTCAGCATTCTGGCTGGAGCTGAATGCACTGGCTTTCTGAAGATAGTGACTAGAGGCTGGTGGTGTGTTTTGATTTGGATAGGTATACCATAAACATAATCGTGGAACTTCGAACATGCAGAAACAATTGCCAAAAACTCTTTCTCAGTCTGAGCATACTGCATCTCAGTTTGGGAAGTAGTTCTCGATGCACAGGCCACAGGCTGATTTTCTTATAGAATAGCTGCACCAAGACCAAATTTCGAAGCATCACAGGAAAGTGTAACTGGTTTGTGAACATCATAGTATCTGAGAGTTAGTGGATTAGCAATTCTCTGTTTCAGGACATCAGATGCTCTTTGGTGTTGCACTAACCATTACCAGGATACATCTTTATGTGCCAGCTCTCTAAGTGGTGCTAAAAGTTGTCTCAAGTCTGAAATGAACTTGCCTAAGTAGTTGGCCATGCCCAGAAAACATTGCAGGGCTTAAACATTGTCTGGAGATGGCATCTCAAGAATGGCTGTTTGCTTTGGAGGGTCTGGTCGTAGGCCTGTACTCATAAATAAATGACCAACATAAGTAACTTTTTGTAGCCTGAATTTGCATTTGTGTGGATTGAGCTTTAGAATCACTTGATGTGCCCTTTCTAGAACTTTTTTGAGGTTTCTGTCATGTTCAGCTTCATCATGACCTCCTACTAGTATGTTGTCTACTATAATAGCACAAGGATACCCAGAATAAATTTGCTGCATTGCACGCTGAAAGACTTCACTTGCAGAATTTATCCCAAATAGCATTCTCAAAAATCTGTAACTGTCAAACGAAGTACTGAAAGTAGTGAGCATTGAGGATTTTTTGTCGTGCTGAATTTGCCAAAATGAGCTCTTTGCATCTAAGACAGAAAAAATAGTGCCATTTGGCATTAAGGCTGTGACTTCTTTGTGTGCATTGGATGATGAGGGTCTATATCAAAATTCCGAAGAGGTACAACGCCGAATGTGAAAACATCAAACCCAAAATATCAAATGGTGAAAATAGCGAAGCCCCGGAACATCGAAATCTTACCTAGGGCAAGATTTTGGTGGGCCGTTCCGTGGCTTCGCTATTTCCTCCATTGTGGTGCGAGAGTTACGGACCTTAGGGTTATGGTACGGGTTATGATAAGTGGATAGTAATGTATGCATGGTGTAGTGTAGGGTTGTGTTTTGTTAACTATATGTGTGTGTATTAATTAATTTGTTTGTGTATAGATTTGTAGGGTATGTGTGCGATAGTTACGGACCTTAGGGTTAGGGTGCAGGTTAAGGTAAGTGGATAGTTAGTAATGTATGTGTGGTTTAGTGTGGGGTTGGGTTTTGTTAAATGTATGTGTGTGGTTTATTTATTTTGGTGTGCTTGTGTTGGGTGTATGTTTCTCAGAACAGCAAATTTTTTCCCTGGGAAAAAATTTGCTATTCTGAGCGTTCGATGTTTTCAATATTCGAAATTCCAGGTTCGAACATATGGTGTTCGACATTTTGGAATTTTGAATATATGATATAGACCCGGATGATGAGGTCTTTTTAGTGGTTTATTCAAATCTCGTTTGTCAGTCCATATTCTGATGTCATCTGAGCTTTTCTTATGGGCTACCACCATGGCAGATACCCATTCAGTTGGAGTTTCAACTGGACAAATCACACCCCGCCGCACCATTTTGTCTAATTTGGCTTTGACTCTGTCCTGCATGGCTATTAGAACTTTATGTGCTGTCCTGATAACTGGACTGATCTCTGGGTCTAACTTTATAGAGTATACAAGTGGAAGCTTGCCTAGTTTGTCTTCAAAAATATCAGCATAGGTAGAACAAAATGTGCTGGGCAAAATTAGAGTAGTGGTCTTTTAAGATGACATGGTGGACTTCCTTATTAAATGAAAGCAGTCCCATTTTCAAACTGTCTCTGAGCCCTAATAATGACTGGACGTGCCCCTTGACCACATAGAATATTAAGTCATAGCTTCTTCTAGCAGAGTAACATGAAAGTACTACTGAGCCTTTGGTCTGAATTCATTCACCTCCATAAGCAACAAGCTTTGCACACCTTGCCAAATCAAGCCTTTCAGCTTTACATACTCTAGCAAATGTTTCTGCAGACATAACATTGCACTTGGAACCTGTATCAACTTTGAGCTTTATGGGTTTGCCATTTATCCTTTATAGTACAAAATACTTCATTCTTTGCCCTTAAATGTACTGCATTAACTGTTTCATGAAGCACTGACGCACCATCAACATAAAGAATAGGCTGCAACCTGACGTCATGGCTTTCTAATTGATCAATTTGCTTCTTAAAATGTTCCCTTTTAATAAAAGAATGTGGGCCTTTTGATTTACAAAACCTTTTGAAATTATTCCATTTATTAGATTTGTGGCATTGTTGACCAAAAGCTAAACATTTCTCCCTTTTAGATTCATGACTTACACCACAATTACAACAGTTGGCAATGAAAGTAGGTTGGGGCCCATACTTTGAGTTTGCTGACTCACTCATGCTTCACTGAGAATGTGCAAACTCTGGAATTTGCTGGAAGGTTCTGGGGTTTACAAGTGAGTGTTGCAGGGGTTATAGTTGCTGCAATATGCGTGGGCCTGTTACTTTCAACCACGTGCTGCATACTATCAACATGAACTTTATCACTGTGCCTTCTAGAGCTGTTCTCATTTGTAAGCATGTTTGTGTGCTTTTCTGTAAGCTCGTATATCTGACAAATTTCAATGGACTTATTTAAATTTAAATCACTGTCACGAAGCAAAATCTTTCTCACAGCATCATCTTTTATACCGCACACAAGTTTGTCTTTTATCAGCTCATCCCTTAAGTCACCAAATCTGCATGTTTTAGCCTTATTTCTCAGGTCAGTTATATATGCTGCAAAAGTTTCACCAGGCTTTTGATCCCTTGTGTAAAATAAGTACCTATCCATTGTAACATTTGTTTGGGGGTTACACATTTCTCTAAATTTTCGTTTTATGCACTCTGGGTCCTCCCTTGATTTAGCTGGTACAACAATATGATGGTTATCCCCCTCTCCTGTATAGATATAAGGTGCAAACACAAATGAATGTTCCCTTTCTATGGCTTCTAAATTAAGCAAAATGCCTTTGTATGGTCATCTTTATCAGAAAATGCAGCCGGTATGAAGATGTACCCTTCTCAAACACTGTCCAGTTCTCAACAATATTACTGTCAAACACAAGTGCACTGGGTTTTCAAAATCAATCTGCTATGCCCCAAAGTATACACAAACACACTAAAAATATGGCCTTTGTAATTATGTACAAACAGGGCTGTGATCTTGTAACAACATTCAAATGCACAATTCTATACTTTGTGAAATATGCTCTGTAATGGCTGTACTCTGTGAAATATGCCTTGTAATGGCTGTAGTTTTGCAAAATAGCTTTACTGTAACACCGTACAAACATGCAAACACTTTATACACTTCTGACAACTTGGACATCTTTGCTTAATATGAAAAATACATACTTTGCAAAAATGTGGCGGTTTTCCCTTATTTTATTCATTTTATGCAGTTCAGACTTTATTTCAAACATTTGCTGTAGTAATTCGAATATTTTTACCAATATCATACATATTGGTTTATGCAAATATCATTTAGAATGTTCTGTATGCCTTGTTTCATATTTTGTGAAAAAGACGTGGTGCTGAGCAGATTTTAATATTTGAAATTTGTTTCTGACCTGTTTTGCAAAGTATGCGCATTTTAGAGATAAAGTGTTCCTTACATTTAGGCCAAATCCAAGAAGACCTCTGTTCTGACTTTCCACTTGTGAGGGTCCTTCAGGGATCTGCCTAGTCTGTTTGCCAATAGGTTTACCTCTGATCAGATGTAAGAGTCCTGAAGCATCACAGAATGCTGTAAGGCTAGCTCAGAGGCCATCATTGCCAACTGACAAAGAGTTATTGTCAAGTGACAGGGTATGACCTTGCACACCCTTGTTTGTTCAGGTACCAAATTACTTTGGTATTGTCTATGACCAATAAAAGGGGACTTGGAGACCTTACGTGGTGAAAAACTGTTAAGATCTGAGTCGCTGTAAATATTTCTTTGATTTTTATGTACTTTTTAGTGTCCAAAGGATCCCATAAACCTTGCACTTGAACTCCCCTGGACACTGTTCCCCTTGCAAAATCTAATGAGTCTGTCTAGACTGATTGAACTGGAGTCTGGTGGGAAAAGGGTAGGACAGGATAAAACAGACATCAGATCCCTCCACCACTGTAACTCACTTTTCACAAAATCCAGCACTGGTACTTGGATCCCCAAGGGAAACAGGTACTAGATGCAACAGTTTTTTAAGTACCATTGAATCTTTCTCATGTGGAATCTGGTCAGTGGTATCATGCGGATCATTGATGCTTCAAGGCCTAGAATTTTGAAAAACTCTTTTGCAGAGGCAGCTTCATGAAGAGAGAAATCTCTGAAAATGTTCTGAACAGTCAGGACTTTATCTTCTGGTAGAAATGCCATAGTTTTTTCTGTGTCCATCACACACCCCAGTAAGACAGTTCTCTGTGAGGGTATAAGAACATTTGTAGGTTCAACTTGAAGGTGGGAGCAATTGGTATATGATAAGTGCCATTCAATTAAAGGCACCATGAAACAGTGGTCAGAAGGACAGATAGGACCACTTGCATGGTAAGCATTTTCTATTTGGGTACTTTCAGAAAGATATTTAGGTACCCCAAATCTAACAATGGTCTCAATGATATCTCCTTTTTGGGTACCAGAAAAAATTGTGGTGTAAAATCCTTTTCATTTTTGTGGTGCAGAAGCTGATTCTGTAATCTTTGCTTGCAGCTTGTGAAGGAATACTGGAGAAAACAGGCATGTCAGGTCGGGAGAGTGTGGGGGAGTTCTCTGTTAACTGCCAAGAGTATCCTCACTGAATTATTCTCAGCACCCACTTGTCTGATACTGTTTGTGGCCAGGCCACTGGATTGAGCTGAAGCCTGGTAGAAGAGTAAAGGGGAGTAGGAACAGGAGGAAGGGACAGAATACTCTGAGTCATGGCATAATCGTTCTTTAGCAATGAAAAGATCTTTTTTGGGAAAGGAACCCCTTTTTTGGACTGGAAGCATTATCCTCCTGCCATTTCCTCTTGATACCCTGACTCTTATTAGGATTATATTTTTGTTTGTTGTGCCCTTTGAAGTTGGATGCCTTGTTAGGAGAGAGTCTGGGAATATGAAACGCTCTAGATACCCCATGCATCAATTTACCTCTTTCATCCCATTGTTTGAGAATATGGGTAGCAGCAGGAATAAACATAAATTTAGAAATTAAAGAAGCATTCAAAATCTCATTTTTTAAATTGTCAGAAAAATTCTGGTTATGTAACCAAACATAACTTCTCAGTACAGCAGAAGTGGCTGCATTTCTAGAAATAGTGTCCACATCTTATAAGGGTAAGCATTTGAAATATTGGGACCCAGTAGAGTAAGTCTCAAAATACACAGACTGAATGGCAGAAAGAGCGGACTTATATATACTAAATCTGAAGTGTCATTTCTTGGAATATTCCTTTTTCTGTGAGGTATGGTGATCTCAGAGTTAGTGTTATATGTAAGTTTGGGGGAGCAAAAGGAAGTTTTAAGGAGAAGAGTAATTTTTGAAATTGGATGATCTGTGTTTTCAGTCTTTTTTTTTGGCTTGTTGGCGCTCAGCATTTCGAGTGTTGACATTTCAATAGGGAGCCCCTTCCAAGACACTCTCAAAGAATGTTTCAAAAATCTGAGTCACATTAGAAACAATCTCAATCATATAAAATTTTTGTTCAGCAGACAAAGATAAAATAAAGTAATTTAAACTGCAAGCACATTGCAAATTAATTCCACATGAAGTCCTGATAATTTAAAATTCTAAAGACTACATTGCTAGACTGAGCCAACATTTGATATTCTAACCACTTGTCAATTTTAACTGGTGGTGTAGAGTTAGAAGAAGCCAAGCCTCTATTGTTAGAGTTAGTAGAACAAGAAAATGCAACTAGGTTGACTGACAAAGGAGAAAAGAGAGCACTACAAATCAGAGTAAACTTTACATTTCCTCAAAGCCTTTTTAGGTACTGGTTCACCGCCCAAAGAGGTTTTGCATGCAATTTTATAAACATCGTCTAATGCCAGTAAGACAGGAGGAACAGCCAGAACATTTAAAATCCTTAATAAGATAATAAATTCTGCCAGTCTCTGCCATAGCTCCATATTCCTTCCAGTCAAATGCATCTAGAAACCTAGCTAGCATCTGTGGAAAAGTGAACATTTGCTTGGGTTTTTGAACTTGTTCACTTTCTGAAGAATCAGATTGATGAGACTTAGAGTGTTCACTACTATCTGCGTCAGAGTCCCATCAAAATCTGCAGCATTAGACTGATCTGTAGAGCAGGTAGTCCCATAGTCATTCTTAATAGGAGCACAGCTTCTGAGATTAGCGGAGTGTAAAACACTTTTAGCTAAAGAAATCACATCAGCCATATACGTGGTACTAATGTGTTTATCTGTCATGTGGTGAAGTTTCTGTTTCTTCTTACTATGAAGTACACTAGAGGGCAAAATATCTAGGGACTGATTATTATGTCTGGCAAGGAGTCTCTCTCAAAAGCGTATAGTAAAAAAAGAAGAATGGAAGTTCCCAAAGGGATGTTGTCTGAGTTTCTGAAAGCTATACTGTGTAGTCCTTCAGCTGACACTAAAGACTGAATGACTGACTCTCTGTGACAGGGTTATGCTTCCCCTGATTGGAGGGGCTTAGACAGTCTCCCATCACAAAGTCAGAGGAGGAGATTCTGAACTCTTGAACGCTGCCAGTGTAGGAGTTTGTACAGGCACAGAACCCATATGCCATTGAAACAGTGTGAATGATGAATATAATTCCATATCCCTTCTTTTAGGACCATCAAGAGTGTCTCTGCCTTGCCCACTGAAGGGACCCCTACAGCTACAGAGGGCATGGTTAACCCATGATCCATGGTGGCTGTATGGACAACACCAGACTGGTCTGAACAAAAAGATATGTGGTCTGAGGAACCAGCTTTGGCCACAGCAGAGTCACCTACCTGTGGCTGTGACAAATTACCAGCCTGCTGTGATGGCAAAAGCTGCTTAATGATCTTTTTCTTTTTGTGGCTGGAAGACATTCCAGCTGAGAGACCCGTGCTTGGTTCCATGGTCAAGCCGAAAAAGGTGCATATTTCGTAGGGAAGCTTTGCAGCAGTAGCCGGTAAATCAGGAAAGTAGTAAAATAAAAAAAGTAACTTTTCCCAACAAAAAACAGAATGAAAAGGACTTTAACACTTTCCCCAGCCCCCAAAAGTAAAATAAAAACAGATTCTCTACAAATAAAGTCGTTTTAAAACAACTTTTAACAACTATTTACCACAAATGTAAGAAAGCCTGCAGCAGTTTAAAAGAATATAGAAGTCATGAGACAGTCAATAAAAATACTATTATATAGCTTAAAGTAGTTGGTTTTCAGAAAAACATAGTCTGGAAGGTTTCTCCCTGAAAGCAAATTATCTGTCCAGCAGTGGTATAAAGTTAGCCTTCCGGCAATCCTCGAAAGCCCACACACAAAGGAGCACATTATTCAGTGTTAGGAAAGCTCTGAAAAGCTGGGCACCCAGACCTGCCTGTTTAGTGAGCTTAACTTGAGCTAATTAATGATTTGGGCGTGTGAAAGTTGCCCTGAAGCTGACCAGCTGTTATATCCTGTGTAGGATATAACTCATAAAGCTTAGGCTACTGCAGCAGTGATCAATATAAAGAACATCTACTGTCATCTTGGACAAAAGGGAGTTACTTTTGCAACCTTTTGAGAGTCCCTGAAAATTTTTAGAAGGACCCTGTTAATCAGTGGAAAGGGTGGAGAAACATACAGGAATTAAAAAAGCATTTGTCTTCCAAGCCTGTACAAATCAGTTCTGGAACATAATTTCTTTGTCTGTTTTGAAAGAAGACAAACAGCTGGATCAATACCTGGAATACCCCCAGATGTAAATTCCATTAGTGAGTATCTGTATTCATCTTGCACAGCTTGTCTGCTACTGTACTTTGCTCTGAGGGAATAGAGTCAGAAGGAGATGAGTTGCTTCCTCACACACAATCATAGCAAACTTGCAAAAGGTATAAAATGTAGCACCCCCTAGGTTGATATATCAGATCACTGTGATGTTGATAATGATAACTTGCAGATATCCTGGTGACCAGAGGTGGTATAAGGCTTTCAAAGCATAGACTACCTCCAACATCTCCTTCTCATTTCTGAGCTTTTGCTTATCCTTGGAATTCCACAGACTTTGCACTTTCATTCCTTTTAAAACTACTCCCCAAGCAAAGTCTAAAGCATCTGTTGTGACAGATTGAGAGGAAGTCTGAAGGGAAAAGGGGAGGCCTGGATTAAGAAAAAATGGCGCACCCACCAAAGAAACTCCCATTTGACAACCACCCAGAAGAGGAATCTGACAGTATAAAGAGTGTTGATACCGAGTCCAAACTCCACTGAATTTTTCTCATGTTAAGTCTGTCAAGGGAGAGCATGAGGATCATAGAAGGCATGAGTCAGAGAATCCTGAGAAATTCCCGAACAGAAGCTGGAGAAATCCAGGAAAATCACCTAGAGTATGTGAAGGGATGAGAGATGATGCCTGCAACCCCAGATTGAGTAGACATTTCAAGAACAATGTCAGGGCATCCTGACAACTAAAATAAATATCTTCAAATATAATAAAATCATATAAATAAGAAAAATAGGAATGGCTTGAAGCTTGCAGTGAGTAATCAATGGAACCAGGCATTTTGTAAATATCCTTGGTGTAGTGGATATATGAAATAGTAAAAGGTAAGACAGAGAACTGATGTGAGCCAGATACAGAAAATCTTAATAAATGCCTGAATTCCTTGTAAACTGGAGTGTGACATTAAGCATCTTTTAGGTCCAGTATTGCCAAAAAACTTCCCATGGGAATAAGAGGTAATAGGGATTAAAGGGTTAACATTTAGTATTTTGGGATCTTTACAAAATGTTTAGAAACTAGAGGTCTAGGACTGGTTTCCAAGTTCTCTCTTTCGCTGGAACCAGAAAAATCCTGGAATAAAAAAAAAATTGCACATCTGGACTGAGGGCACATATTCAATCATACCCCGGGCCATCAACTTCTCTAAAATGGGAGGAACAGAGATATCTGGTTTACAGGATGATAATGAATTTCCTGAAAAGAAGGGATGGCATCCTATTCCTCAGAACCTATTTATCCAAGACAATCTAATGCCACAATGGAGGATGTAGGCCTAGACCGTGGTGGGAAGGGAGATAGTCCTAAGAGGTAAATAGTTATTCTGACTTTTTGGACTACCCTTTGTTGTGACAGGCTGCCCCTCATTAATTGAGCCTCCTTGCCACTGATTTTTTTTTAACACCTTTATTGAATTATCACTTGTGACATAGGCAAATTTACATTTATACAAAAGTAATTAAACTGTATTAACAAATTAACATTAACAAATAATACATGTCACATATATTGCTATATATCATGTAACGTAAGCAACATTACATAACTTGATAGATGTTATGTGATCCTATCTCGCCTACGTTCTGTACTGATGGGTTCGGAGCCGATCCTCGGCTCCGACTCGGCACGCTATACTATAGAACGAAGTCTCTAATTGGCTGAGCTATTCTACATCCCAGGATGCACCACCACTACTTCCCCAGATCTCATTTGCCGCTTCATAGCAATAGACGTGGTCTCGACTTGGCTGGGCTAAGTACTATTTACTGACTAATTTTCTGTCAGAAAATTCCTAATTTTTCACCCGAAAGCTGTTTTAACAGCTACTTGTCGTGTATAAGTGTTTTTTGTGAGAATTTGTGTAGTTTTGTTAGCGCTAGGTTCCCGCTTTTTTTTAGTGAAGGTTTCCTCGCGCTTGACTTCTAGTGTGTCATACATTGTGATTTACTTTACTTTTCTGTAGTAATTTATATTTTTCTAGCGTCGAGGTCCCGTTTTAGTTAGAGGGGCCTTGCCCTCGCGCTCTGCTAGAGCTGTGTGTAGTGTCTATCTGTGGGCCTATCCTGTTTAAATTAGAGGGATTTGTCCCTTTGTGATAGTTTCTTGTGCTAGTTTTTTGAGTGTGTACTGCAGAGATGTCGAAGGAGCATAGGCCTTCGGGATTTAAAAAATGTACCAAGTGTGGGTACAAGATGCCAATCACGGATGATCATTCTCTGTGTGTGTATTGCTTAGGTCCTAAACACCTTCAAGAGTCGTGTAGTGTGTGTCACGCTTTTTCTTCTCGTGTCCTCCAAGAGAGGAAAAACAAATTGATTTTGAAGGGGCTCATCACCCCTTCTTTTGAGGGGGCCTTATCTTCTTCCCCCTCTCCTTCCAGGAAGAAGAAGTCTTCAGCTCCGACCAGTCCGTCGGAGCCGACAGCAAAGAAATCTAGGCAGGCTTCTCCGTCGGCTCCACGGACTTCGGAGCCGAGGTCGGAACGGTCTGCCTCGGTGCCTCCAGCCTCGACTCCTCTGTCCTCGGAGCCGAGAGCTCGAGCATCGAGAGGTGGGTCACCTTCTTCGGCTCCAATGGTTTCGGAGCCGAGAAAGGTCGCACACTCAGACTCTTCTACCTCGGCGCCGAAGTCCCCGTCGGCTCCGAGGGAAATTGCTGTGCTGATGGAATCTCCCTCGGCGCCGATACTACTTGAGACTATTCGGAGCCGGTCCCCCAGTCTTTCGGAACTGGCGGAGAAGTCAACTCGGGCCCGATCGGTCTCTTCTCGGTCCTCAAGGATGTCCGATTCTTATATTGACAGGGTGCTTCAAAGGCTGTTTCAGTCTCCAGTCTTCCAAAAGCTAGTTTCGGCTCCAGCCCAGTCGGCTTTGGAGCCGATTGTCCACCCTGTTGTCTTGGTTCCTCCTCCAACAGCCTCAGCACCGTTGGAGTCGGTGCTGGTCCAGCCAGTGGAGGTTTTCGGGTCGGCTCCGACCCTTACTCCAACCCCGACCTTCGGGTCGGAGTTCGGTACACGGACCTCCTCGGTCGGCCCCGGGGGTGACGTTTCGGGTCTGATGCTTTCGGTTCCGAGCCTCCCTCTCGGTGCGTCGGCTGCGGGGGTGCCTTCTACTGTTGTGGCCTCGGGGGTCGGACCCTCCCAGGACTCGGGGGGGGTCCGGCCTTAAGGGCCATGAGGAGTGCTTTAGCCAAATCTTCCTTGGCTACCTCCACCATCTCTCCCACACCTTCCCTTGGCATGGAGACTTGTTCCTTTGTTGTCACCCTGTCTCAAGACAGTGGAGCCCTGGGGCCTGAGGTCACCCCCATTGGGGATTCCTCCCTTCCTGGGGGTCCTTCCGAGGCTTCTTCAGAGGAACCTCCCAGGAAGAGACAGTGTAAGAGGAAGCACGTCGACTTGCCTGATGAGTCTCTCACTTCGGACACCGACCTCGATGATGCGGAGGGGTCCCCCAAGTCGTCCTCGGATGATTTCTCCTTTGTGGACATCTTAGAAATCCTCAAGCAACGAGGTGACTGGCAGTCCAAACCCCCTTCCGCTGAGGAGTCGGTCTTCCTCAAGGCCTTCGGGGCTCAGCCTTCCGCCTCCTGGGTGTCTCCGACCTTCGATGAGCTCCTGGATTTGATCTCTCGAAGGGCGTGGGAGCACCCGGATTCTATGGAACCGGTGCCAGCTCGCCCGAATAAATTTCTGTCAGCCCCCCCTGAAAAGGAATTCTTATCTAAAGGTGTGGCTGTAGATGCTCTGGTGGTGGCATCTGCTACCCAGCAAGATGTGGCAGAGGCTTCGACGTCCGTCCATCCTCCTAATAAAGAGTCCAGGAGTATGGATCGGTATGGGAAGCGCACCCTTACTTCAGCAGCCTTTACTTTAAGGTCTCTGAATTACCTTACGCACTTCACCAGACTTCAGAGGGATCTGGTCAAGGAGCTTTCAGATACTCTCTCGGGTAACCTACCTGAGCAGTTGGCCCAGACGGTCAGCTCTCAGTTGGCTACCCTGTCGTCAATATCGAACTCGTCCATGAGGCTCATTTCATATGCGGCCGAAGGGGCGAGTAGAGCGGCGGGTACAGGTGTTGCTCTATGGAGACAAGCCTGGCTCCGCCTCTGTCATTTTGCGGAGGCCTTCAAGTCTTCTTTTGCCGACGCTCCCTTTGATGGGTCCTCCTTGTTTGGACCCAAGGTAAAGGACACCTTGACCCGCTGTGAACAAGAGGGTAAGACTTTGACTGCCATAGGGGCATGGTTTTCCACTCCCTTCCGGCCTTATCCCAAGGCTAGAAGAGGGGGGAAAATGCGGTTCCGCAAATCTCAGAAGACTTACCCCTCACAGCAGGATGATCCCCCTTCTAGAGGCAGCGGGGGGGGGAATTTTTCAGGAAGACGCCGTCCTAGAGGCGGCAGAGGCCCCCGCAACACTGGAGACCGCGAGTCCTTTCGTGGCTCCTCAACCTTCCAGCATCCCTGAAGGATTGCCCGACTGCGCCACACTGGAGCCAGTCGGGTGTCGTTTTTCGAGGCACCTAAAGGCCTGGGAGAATATCACCCAGGACCGATGGGTGCTCCGGATCATTGCCGGAGGTTACAACATCCCCTTTTCTCAGCCCCCCCCACCATCCCGAAAAGTCCTGGACCCACCACCCAGTCAACGGGATCTCGCAGCCATAGAAATTTCAAAGCTGCTTCAAAAAGGAGTCATCCAACCAGTCCCCGAAGACCAGACTGGATTAGGGACTTACTCAAGATTCTTTTTGGTGCCAAAAAAGACCGGGGACATGAGGCCCATCTTGGATCTCAGCAAGCTCAACCGTTCTGTCAAGAAGTCCAAGTTCCGGATGGCCACCTTACAATCCATTCTCCCGCTGCTGGAAAAAGGTGTTTGAATGTGCTCCATAGATCTCAAGGACGCCTATTATCACATCTTGATAGATCAGGCGTCCAGGAGACACTTGCGCTTCAGCCTGGGAGACAGTAATTTCCAGTTCCGTGCACTGCCCTTTGGTCTCACCACAGCCCCCAGGGTGTTCACCAAATGTTTGGCGGTGGTGACTGCTCACCTGAGAAGTCTAGGATTCCAGGTGTTTCCATACCTAGAGGACTGGCTCCTAACTGCCACCTCCAGGCATCTACTCTTACAAAATCTAGCAGCCACTATTTCTCTAGGCAACTCCCTAGGAATCACCTTCAATTGGGCAAAGTCTGTGTTGCTGCCATCTCAGCGCATACGGTTTATCGAAGTAGAAATAGACTCAAAGCAAATGTGGGTCTATCTTCCTACAGAGAGGATAGAAATATTACAATCTCAGGTCCGAGCATTGCTGTTCAAACGCCGAGCCCCAGCAAGGATGGTCCTACAACTGTTGGGTTCCATGTTGGCTACCGTTCTCCTAGTTCCCTTAGCAAGATTGCACATGAGGATTCTCCAGTGGCTCCTGTCAGTCCAGTGGTCGTATCAGGATCTCCCTCTCAGTCACCTCATTATAATCACGGAGACGTGCAAATAGGACCTCCGTTGGTGGCTTCTGTCCTCCAACCTGGATCAGGGGCGACCCTTCGTTCCTCCACCTCCAGTGGCCACTTTGACTACGGACGCCTCCCAGATGGGGTGGGGGGGACATTCCCTGGGCAGGTCAGTCCAAGGCAAGTGGCACCCCGATGAGAGTTCCCTACACATCAACATACTGGAAATTAGGGCGGTGCTTCTATCGCTACAAGCATTACACACTTACCTCCCCCAGGGCATGATTGCCGTTCAGTCCGACAACATGTCAGTAGTCTGGTACCTGAACAAGCAGGGAGGGACCAGGTCCTACCCCCTTTGCAGAGAGGCCATGAGAGTATGAGATTGGGTTATTGTAACCAACCGTTTCTTGGTAGCAACACACATTCCGGGGATCCAATGTGATAGCCGACCGACTGAGCAGAACTATTCTCTCCCCTCACGAGTGGTCTCTGAACGACAGAGTGGCAACTCAGATCTTCAGAAGATGGGGAACTCCTTGTTGCGACCTCTTTGCAACTCCTCACAACACGAAATGTCTACAGTTCTTCTCTCTCACCCCAGTTCAGGGGGGGTTCCCAAGGACACCCTAGTCCAAGCTTGGCCCACCGGCCTGCTGTACGCCTTCCCACCGGTTCCCCTTCTTCCCAGGGTGATCCAGAAGGCGATTCACTTGCTGTGCAAGATGATTTTAGTTGCCCCATACTGGCCTCGTCAAGTCTGGCTGCCCTTTCTTCGGAAATACGCACTGGACGGTCCATGGTTCCTGGACCAGGCTCCAGATCTCTTGATCCACCAGTCGGGACAGCTTCATCAGTCCCTTCATTCGTTGAGGTTAACAGCTTGGCTCCTCCACTTCCGACCATAGTCAGGAACCAGGTTTTGGACTCGGAAGTCATACATATCTTGTCCTCGGCCCACAAGAATTCGACTAAAAAAATGTATAACAGCAAATGGAAGAGATTCGCCATTTGGGCCCAACTCCAGGGATTAGATCCTATTACTGCCCCGGTGTCTGAAGTTTTGAAATTTTTAGCTTCCTTATTCAGTCAAGGTTCTTCAGTCTCTACCATCAAGGTTCAATTGGCAGCTATTTCTAATTTTCATGAAAGTATAGACCCACCTTTGATGAGCAATAAGTTGTGTAAAGCCTTCATGAAAGGTGCTGGGCTGCTACGACCTCCGATTTCTCATCCCGCTCCACTGTGGGATCTTAATTTCGTATTAGGTGCTTTGACCTCTTCCACCTTCGAACCGGCAGCAACTTGTGACTTGAAATTTCTTTCTTGGAAGACTGCTTTTTTGGTGGCAATTACATCAGCCGGAAGAGTTTCGGAACTTCAAGCCCTATGTGTCAAACCACCGTATCTGGTTAGTTTTTGTCTTCAACAGTCATTGGAACTCCCAGTTTTCTTCCCCAACTACTCAGACAGAGCGGAATATGTCTTCCATTCATTGGATGTTCATAGGCAATTGCGTTTCTACTTAGATAGGACGCAGCAAACACGGAAAACAGATCAGTTGTTTGTGTCCTTTTTGGACAATAAATTGGGCAAAGCCATCACGAAGGTCACTATTGCCAAGTGGATCAGAGACTGTATCAGTCATACTTACTTTCTTTCTAATAGAGAGCTTACAACCACTGTGAAAGCTCATTCTACAAGGGCAATGGCTACTTTGACAGCCTTTCATTCCAAGCTTGCCATTAGTGACATTTGTGCTGCGGCTACCTGGTCTTCTCCTCACACCTTAATTTCTCATTTCAAATTGGATGTGGCATCTCGGGGGCGAGCTTCCTTCAGTTCCACAGTTCTCAGGAGTGTTTTCCAGTGAGCCACCCAGGAATCAGGTGCTAGGGACGCTGTCCCATCAGTACAGAATGTAGGCGAGATAGGATCACATAACATCTTTTAGTTATGTACTTACCATAACTTTAGATGTTTGGGATCCATCTCGCCTACATTCCTAATAACCCACCCTCCTTCCCCCTGCCTTGGAGATCAGAAGAGACCGAACGGTTCAGTTTAGCCGTTTCATCTTGAAACACCTGGCAATGTTATTTCAACTGTCTATGACTGTGTGCATGTGTGCTGACAAACAAGATCTGGGGAAGCAGTGGTGGTGCATCCTGGGATGCAGAATAGCTCAGCCAATTAGAGACTTTGTTCTATAGTATAGCGTGCCGAGTCGGAGCCGAGGATTGGCTCCGAACCCATCAGTACAGAATGTAGGCGAGATGGATCCCAAACATCTAAAGTTATGGTAAGTACATAACTAAAAGTTTTGCATGTTGGAAATTTGCTGAGATGTATTACCCTGCTTCCAGGAAAAGAAACCTGAGAAGGAAGAAAAGGTACTATTTATTTTTTAAAATGAGGTTCAAAAAATCTGAATAATCCCTTGAATTAATTTCCTTCTCTCATCATATCTTTTAAGCACCTCATCAACAGAATGTCTGAATAACACATCTTTGCATAAACAGAATTTAAAATCTCTGTTTTAACATTTTCTGGAAGATTTTGCGAATGTAACCAAGAAAATATTTTCATAACTGAACCAGTAGCAGCACCAGATCTAAAAACAGCATCAAGAGCACTATAAGGAGTATTTGGTTACCTGAGTAGCAGAATCAATTAAGGAAGTCAAAGCAGTTTTGAAAAGATTAACACTAATGTTCTCCAAAGGAGCCTGTAAAAATGTTAACATGTGAACCTAGCAATTCAAAATTCTGTAGCAGATGAATAAATTCTCTTCCCAAACCTGTCTAGATCTTTCCCATCCTTGTCAGAGGGAACTGCTTTTGCCTTAACAATATGCTAGAAGTAGAAAAATTAGACAATGAAATTACTGCAGCATCTGATGTGGAGGAAGAATACAATAATTTCTGTGTTTGAAGTACTTAATATAACCTGTCAGGGTGATGACTGTCTGGCATAATGTAAGTTGTAAAGAAAACATCCTCAAAGGCAGGCAATACCAAAAAAATCAGTCACAATCAGTCACAATTTAAGGAATCTCCAGTTATCATAATACTATTGCTGTGCTATAGGGATTCCATTACATTCCCACTAAAATAAATTTCTGATTTTGTTCATACTGTCAGAAAAAGATAACTCTTCAGGAGGAAATTCTGAAGAAACATTACCATCAAAGTTACAATCGTTAATGCTTCCTTCCCCAAAGATCTTTTATTTTAGTCTTTTGTCATATGTCTGTTGTGTCCTACATTATACTGATCCTTCTTGCTACAGCTGCAATCTCTGGAATTCACAGTACACCTTCAATATTTTTTAAACATGTATTCACTTGCTTTCTAGTCAGCATTATAAATAATAAGTAGCTGATCTTCACAGTGTTCTAGTTTTCAAGGTCAAATATAAACTTTCTTTTTTGTTTTACTGCATATGAAATTATGTCACTTTAAATATTAAATGACAGACTTGATCACTGTAAGAGCAGATGCTACACAGCATCAATGTCTAATATATAAAAATTCATGTCTAATATATAAAAATTCAGTCTATAAGGAATGATTCTGCAAATGTGTCCTCCTGATTCCCAGTTTTGTACAAACTGTTAAAATATGGTAAAAAAAATCTGTCTCAACATATGGGTATATCAGATCTAATCAGATCAGACATTGACAACGTTTAGGTTAATTAATCCCCTCTATTCATAATTCTCTTACGTCCATACAGTACCTGAAGTCAAGTTTGCTTACCTGGATCCTAAAATGCCTCCACGTTCTAATAGAAGGATAGAATGAGAACAGAGGGTAAAACATAACACAGTACAAGACTGTATACAAGACAAGGTGTCAGACAGGTACAGTGCAACCAGTCAAGAGCCACAAACAGACAATTTTGGTAAGAGGGACAGGGAGAGAGGGAAGGTTGAGCTGGATGGAAAAAGACAACACAGCTCTAGCATTAAGGTAAGTACATAAATTCCATATCTGATGTCTTTTCTAACTGTCTCAACTTATGGGACAGAGGCCCCAGCTACAATGTACTCCACGAGGTCTCACGGAAGGATATTCCAGAGCACAGTGGAGCCAAAGAATCCACAGGATCATAGACTGTCAGTCCAACTTGTAATGGAAAACAAAGGTGTGTAATGTAGACCAAGTATCTGCAGCACAAATATCGTCCCTTGGCATTCTGAAGAAAACTGCAGATGTTAAGTTGTCTATCTCGCCTTCATTCTTGCTGGTTGGGTTCAGAGCCGATCCTCGGCTCCGACTCTGCCATCTTCTAAAGCTCAAGAGCTACAAACTGGCTCGAGGCCTCCCCATATCCCATGATGCTTGGTGCTACATACCCAGATCTCGTTTGCCGCTTCTGGTGCGAGGTTGCTCTACTGGCTCAGGTCATATAAAACTTCTATATTGTCTTTTTTCTGTCACAATTTAGTAAATATTTAGAGTAGAATTATCATTTAGTTATTTCCCTTATTTTGTATAAGTTTTTGTAGCTGAATCCTTGTCTTTTCTCTTCAGAAACTCGTTTTACTTAGAGAGTTTCCCCTCCCCCTTCTACTTCTCCCTTTTTCCTCTAAGGTTTTCCGTTTAAGTTAGAGGTTAACCTTATCTCTAGGTGTCCGTTTGAGTTAGAGGATAACCTTTTTCTTCTCTATTTCTTTAAAAAAAAAAAAAATATATTT
The DNA here is from genome assembly GCF_019279795.1 of Protopterus annectens. Lineage (NCBI taxonomy): Eukaryota > Metazoa > Chordata > Ceratodontiformes > Protopteridae > Protopterus > Protopterus annectens. The sequence goes on from NC_056743.1 coordinate 1,413,858,003, forward strand.
TCTTATTATCACTGTTAGTTAGTTTGGCTATACTTATTACAGTTGCTGGTGTTGTTGTGTTAGTACCTTAACCTTTGTGTGAGTGTGTTTTTCCTTTGGGCTTGCCTGTCAATATGTCCAAGGATCCTAAGCCGTCTGGATTCAAGAAGTGTGACTCATGCTGTCAGAAGATGTCTCTGACAGATGGTCACACTTCTTGTGTTTATTGTCTGGGCGCCATGCACCTGCAGGACTCTTGCTCCATTTGCCATGCGTTCAGTCCAAGAGTCCTGCAGGAGCGCAAAGATAAATTGATCCTTAGAGATTTACTTAAACCTCAAGATTCACCGGCTAAGGCTCAGCCTGTGAAATCTTCCAAGGCACCTAAACCATCGGCTCCCAGTTCGGAGCCGTCTTCGGGTGAATCTATACCTTCCATTTCGGCTCTGGCTGGAACCGATACTCCTCCCTCCCAGTCGGCTCCGATACGCTCTTCAGAGCCTTCTGAGAGTCGAAAAAGGTCCAGGTCTCCCTCTCTGGAGTCGATACGCTCGGCTCCGAGATTGCCTCTGCTCCAACCGGAGTGTAGTCATCGCTCATCCCACTCTTCTCAGTCCTCAAGACTTTCGGACCATGACTTGGAAAGAGTGGCCAGCAGACTGCTAAAATCGCAGGCCCTGGCTAAAATGTTGTCCAGCCCCCCTCATCAGGGGTCGGCTCCGTCCACGTCTGCAGATATTCCTCCTCTGACTCACCCTTTGAGTTCGGAGCCGGAGTTCGTGGGGGTTCAAGTCATGGAACTGTCGGCTCCGATACCTGCTCCTTCGGTTCCGTCGTCGGCTCTGATCACTTCCATGGTTCCGTCCTTGGAGGGATCTGGGCTCCGGGACTCCCTTGTCGGCTCTGAGGAGGTGAGTGGCATCTGACCTTTGTCCGACCCCGCTCTCCCCTCACAGTCTCGGCTCAGGTGAGTTCAGTTCCCGCATCGGCCTCAGAGCCTTCCCCCTCGGTGCAAAGGGGGATTCCGATTTCTTCTGAACCGGATCCCTCTCTCCGTTCCGATCAGTATGCCTTCGAGGTGATGAGGAGTGTTCTGGCCCCTGAGCCAGTGCCACAATCGACCCCCTCAGCTCCTCTCCCTATGGTGCCTGTGTCAGCCTCTGCCTCTCTTCCAGACCCCAAGCATGGGGATCCAGCACCCCAGGACACCCCTTTGGGTGTATCCTCCTCTTCCGAGGCCTCCCCTGATCATTCAGAGGAGCCACCTCATAAGAGGAAATACAAGAGGAAGCATGTTGACTCCCCTGAGTCTGTCACATCAGATACCGACTTAGAGGATTCGGAAGGGTCCCCAAGGTCCCCCTCTGAAGATGTCTCCTTCTCAGACATCCTTGAGATGCTTAGACAGAGGGGGAACTGGACTGCCCTAAGCCCTTCCGAGGATAAGTCGGTATTCCTGGACGTGTTTGGATCCCGACCTTCCACCTCCTGGGTGTCTCCACCTTTCGACCCACTGATGTCTGTAGTGGCTCAGAAGGCGTAGTCAGCTCCAGACACAGTGGAACCGACCCCAAGAAGACCAGCAAAATTCATTATTGCACAACAGGATCAGCAATTTTTGACAAAAGGTGTCCCCATTGATGCCATGGTGGTAGCGGCGGCCACGAAGAAGGAGTTGGTGAAACTTCTTCATCTGTTCATCCCCCTAACAAGGAGTCTACGATGATGGACAGATATGGGAAGCGGATGTTTTCTTCAGCGACTTTTACCATGAAGTCTCTGAATTACTTGTGCCACTTTACCCATCTACAGGGGAATCTCCTTAAAGAGCTTGGAGATATCCTTCAAGATCCATCAGCTGAGGGGGGCCCAAGCCAAGGTTGCCTCCCAGATGGCGACTCTTAATTCAGTGGTTAACTCCTCCATGAGGCTCATTTCTTATGCAGCCAATGGGGTGAGTAGAGCCACAGGCACAGGCGTCGCTCTGAGGAGACACGCTTGGATGCGGCTTTGTAACTTTGCGGAACCTTTTAGAGCATCTTTCACCAACACCCCCTTTGATGGTTCCTCTCTCTTTGGATCTCAGGTGAAGGACACCCTTACCAGGTGTGAACAGGAAGGCAAGACTTTCTCTGCTGTAGGGGTCCATTTTTCCACTCCTTCCAGACCATATCCCAAGGGACAGAAGAGTGGAAAGATGTGGTTCCGGAAATCCCAGGGAGCCTTGCCTGACACACATGGTGAGTTTCCCTCCAGGGGCAGAGGAGGGAACAGTAACAGACGCCGCCCTTGTGGCAGAGGGGGTCCGCAAAATCAGGGCAGCAGAGAATCTTTCTCTGACAAGCCCTTCCAGCATCTCTGAAGGGTTGCCCGGCTGTCCACCTCTGGAGGCAGTCGGGGGAAGATTATCGCTGTACCCAAGAGCCTGGCAAGACATAACACAAGACAAATGGGTACAGTCTGTTATATCCGGAGGTTACAAAATTCCCTTCATTCGCGCACCATTCTAGCCGAACAAGTCCCTTCCAGATGTTCCACCCAATCTAAGGGATCAAGCAGTTCAGGAAGTTGCAAAACTGCCAAGAAAAACGGCCATCCAGCAAGTCCCAGCAGACCAGCAAGGATCCGGAATTTACTCAAGGTTCTTTTTGGTACCAAAAAAGACAAGGGACTGGAGACCCATTTTGGATCTCAGCAGACTAAACAGGTCTGTACAAAGCACCAAATTTCGGATGGTCACGCTACAGTCCATTTTACCTTTCCTGGGTCAGGACAATTGGATGTGCTCCATAGATCTTCAGGATGCGTACTGCCACATCAAAATGGACAGGTGCACCAGAAGATTCCTGCGCTTCCGGCTGGGAGCCAGCCATTATCAGTTCAGAGCTCTGCCCTTTGGTCTCACCACAGCCCCCAGGGTGTTCACCAAATGTATGGCAGTAGTTACTGCTCATCTGAGACGGCAAGGATTCCAGGTGTTTCTGTATCTAGACGACTGGCTCCTCACTGCTACCACCAGGCATCATCTTCTGCAAGCCAGAGACTATACCATACAGACGTGTTTCAGAGTAGGTATCACTATAAATTCCGAAAAATCTGCTTTGTCGCCTTGTCAGTCTATCACCTTTATATGCGTAAACTTAAATACAAAAGACAGGTCAGCCAGCCTTCCACCAGACAGGGTGTTAGTCATTCGGCAGCATGTCCAGGTCTTGTTAGGTTGCAAGAGAATTCACGCCAAGTTCGTACTTCAAACCCTGGGTCTCATGGCAGCGGCAATCATACTCGTCCTCTGGCCCGTTTCCACATGAGGATTCTCCAATGGCTCCTTTTCACCCAATGGTCCTTTCAGCAGCTTCCCATTTCTCACATGATTATCATTACAGAGGCATGCAAAAAGCACCTTGCGTGGTGGATGGTCTCCCCATCAGTACCCCTGGGCGGACCATTTGTACTTCCCCCTCCAGTTGCTATGGTAACCACGGACGCCTCCCTGATCGGGTGGGGGGGGGCTTTATCAGGGCAGAACAGTCCAAGGCACTTGGCAACCTCAGGAGTACCATCTGCACATAAACGTCTTGGAGATGAGAGCCGTGCCTTTAGCGTTGCAAGCTCTTCAGGACTCTCTTCCTACCGGGACAGTTGCAATTCAAATGGACAATATGTCAGTTGTATGGTACATCAACAAGCAGGGCGGAACCAGGTCCTACCTCCTATGTCGAGAAGCACTCAGACTCTGGCAGTGGGCGATCTCTTCCCAACGGTTTCTGACTGCAATGCATATCCCTGGGAAATCCAACGTCATAGCAGACAGGCTGAGCAGAGCTATTCTGATGTCTCACGAGTGGTCTCTGAATCAAGTAGTGGCAGACCAAATCTTCCGCAAATGGGGGCAACCTTGCTGCAACCTCTTTGCCACCCCCTTCAACAGCAAGTGCAACAACTTCTTCTCTCTCCTTCCACATCCAGAGTATTCCCCCAGAGACGCTCTAGTCCACGATTGGCCTCAGGGACTTCTATATGCATTTCCCCCGTGTCCTCTAATTCCCAAGCTGATACAGAAAGCTACTGTATTGGGTTGAAAAATGATCCTCATTGTCCCGTACTGGCCTCGAAAATATGGTTTCCATTCCTGCATCATTACCTTATCGAGTAGCCTTGGACTCTGGAACCAATTCCAGACCTTCTGATCCATCAATCGGGTGGGCTGCATCACTCCCTACAATCTCTCAAGCTCACAGCTTGGTTGCTCCACTTCCAACCCTAGCCAGGCTTCCGGATATCTCCCAATCAGTGCGTAAAATCATTTTATCATCGCACAAGTCTACTACTAGAAAAACTTACGCTAGTAAGTGGAAACGTTTTTCTTCCTGGGCAGAGGCTAAGAATATAGATCCTTTTTCAGCCCCTTTTCACCACATCTTGGAATTCCTCGCAGAGCTTTTTCATGCTGGCTCCGCTTCGGCTACAATTAGAGTGTAGTTAGCTGCAATCTCATATTTTCACATTGGCCTTTCAGAAAGTAGTATAATGCCTCATAAACTTTGTAAGGCCTTCCTCAAAGGAACCACTCTGCTCAGGCCCCCCGGTTAGAGATCCTCCACCCCCGTGGGATCTGAATTTGATTCTAGCCTCTCTAATTTTGCCCCCCTTCGAACCAGCAGCTTCCTGTTCGATGAAGTTTTTATCGTGGAAAACACTTTTTCTGGTAGCAATCACTTCAGCCAGATGAGTTTCCGAGCTGCAGGCTCTTTGTACACGTCCCCCCTAACTAGTGTTCCACAAAGACAGGGTTGCTCTTAGGACTAATCCATCCTTCCTTCCTAAGGTCTTTTCTGAGAACAACTTGAATCAGTCCATTGACCTTCCTGTGTTTTTTCCCAACCATTCCAACAGGGCGGAATATAAGTTACATCAGTTAGATGTCCACAGACAACTGCGTTTTTATTTGCACAGGACTAAGACCTTCAGAAAATCGGATCAGCTTTTCCTCTCTTATGCAGAGGGCAAACAAGGTATACCAGTATCAAAAGTAACTTTATCCAAGTAGCTGACTTCTATCATTACTTTTATCTATCAGCTGATGAATAAACAATTGCCTGTTAAACCAAAAGGGCACTCCACCAGAGCATTAGCCACTTTGGTTGCTATTCAAGCTAGGTTGCCCATGGAATCTATTTGTGCAGCAGCTACGTGGGCAAACCCTCATACTTTCATCTTGCATTATAAGTTGGACATGATTTCCAGGAGCAGAGCTGATTTTAGTTCCACTGTTCTGAAAAGTCTGTTCCATTGAGCTACCCAGGATATTAGGTGTTAGGACGCTATCCCAACCAGCAAGAATGAAGGCGAGATAGACAACTTAACATAAAGAAGTTATGTACCTACCATAATGTTCCATGTTAGTTGTCTCCTCTCGCCTTCTTTCTTGCGTCCCCCCCCTCCATCCCCCTATCCTACTAGACCGAGAAGAGTTTTCTCTATAATATTGCTCAGGCTGAGCCTTCTCTGGCTATCCCACTCTACCTAGTGGTCTTTATAGTTGGGCTTATGTATGATAAGGATAGGATTCCTTCATTATTTTGTCTGCTGTTAGTCTTACCAAACGAGATCTGGATATCTTGCGCCAGGCATCATGGGATATGGGGAGGCCTTGAGCCAGTTTGTAGCTCTCGAGCTTTAGAAGATGGCCGAGTCGGAGCCGAAGATCGGCTCCGAGCCCAACCAGCAAGAAAGAAGGTGAGAGGAGACAACTAACATGTAACGTTATGGTAGGTACATAACTTCTTTATCCTGCAACTGCTCTGGTAGAGCTGCCTTTAGATTTATGAGTTAGAGATAGTGCCTTTGCTTTGTATGCAAAAGTAATATAATCAGATAGCAACCAGGATAGTGCAAATTTAGACACACCACCTTCCAATCTGACCATGCAAAAGGAAGCAAAGAGCTGATCAGTTTTTCTAAGACTTTAGGTACATTAAAAATAAAACCTCAACTGATAATGAACATCAATCAAATCTAAAGCATACTCTCATTTGTTGGAAAAATTTGGAAATAAAATTGGCAAGTTAATGCTATGATTAAGGGCAGTTTCTAAAGCAAGTTTTGGAAAAAAGTTAGGATTGGTTCAAAGAGAAACCCTATCCTTATGGAAAATCTGATATAGTGGTTTACATGGCAGTGCTTGCAACTCTGATATCCTCCTACGCGAAGTAGCAGCCACCTGGAAAATAGTCTTCCAAGACAGAAATGTGAGTTCCACTGAAGCTGCCAGTTCAAAAAGAGTTGTAGTCAGAGCCTGAAGCAACAAAGTAATGTCCCAAGTGGGAATTGGATCCCTCAACTGAGGTCTTATAAGGAAAGTTACTCATAAAAAAGCCTTGTAGAATTTCATTGAAGCAACTGGTGGGGGGGGGGGGCTGATTTTCTCCAACATGAAAGTTAGAGAGATGGCGCCAGTTCTACCATGACGGCAGGAAAACTCAACTTCCTGAAAATGCCCTGCCAAAAAAATCAAGAATGTAAGGTAATGTAGCCGAAAAGGTATCCAGACCTTTGGACGAGGCCCAAATTGCAGATTTCTTTATCTTAATTCAGTAAATGTTTCTGGTGGCTGTTTTTTGTGAAGAGGATAGGATATGGAGTACAGAAGAAGATGGCCTGCTATTTCTGACAATGATTGGAAATGGAGAAACCAAGTGGTTAATTTCAGGGCTTTGATATTCCAGTGAGACTGGCTGGAAGGGTGAGACAGGAGTTCTAGAAGTGAGTCCAGCACCCAGTGAGGTTGTTTTAGATAAGGTCATGGAAGGGAAACCAGATTTGATGAGACCAAAAGGGGGCAATAGAATCACTCTTGACTTGCACCCAATTGCTTTCTGAAGAAACATTTGTATAAGTTGTAAGGATGAAAATGTGCAATGGAGGCCTGTGAGTCAGAATGTCCCACGATAACTGTCCTTCCTGGTGAATCAAGGCAAAGTATCTGCTGCATTTTGGTGTTGAGAGCATTTGTAAAAAGATCACAACAAGGGTGGCCCCTGAGGCTGAAGATCTTGGTAACCGCTAACTGACTGAGAGTTTACTCATGAGGCAGGAGAATGGACCAACTTAATTTTTCCACTAAAACATTGGAACACCCCAAGATGTGCACTGCCACTAGAAAGCATTAGGAAGATATCACCCACTGCCAACTCCTCATGGCTTTTTGATATAATTGGTATGACTGGGTTCCCCTCTGTATGTTGATGTAACAGACTACTGCCATATTGCCTGTCTGTATAGAAATCACATGCTTGGGGAGGGAGTCCTGAAATGCCTAAAATGCTAAGAGGACTACTGTCACCTCCAAGACATTGTTTAAAGTTTGGCCTCTGATGCTGTCCACAGGTGTTGGACAGTCTTCCCTTCTACATGCCAACTCTACCCCACAAGGGAGATGTGTAGTCACTGTGGTGATGGAGGGTGGAAAGATGAAAGAGCGACCAAGACTAACCAGCAGGGAAGTCAGCCACCATGAATATGATGTCTGCATATTGACATTAGACAAGCAAGAAATTGCATGGGTTGATACAGCATAGACCATTGAAAAGAAAGAATCTTGTGCAGAACTCTCATGTGAAACCTGGCACGAGGAAAAGGTGTAATCAAAAAAGCCATCTACCCCAGTAGTCAAAGGATAAGCCTTTCCTGGGGCTTTGAGTGAGAAAGAACTTCAGAAACTCACTGATGTAGAGAGAGAGAGTACTCTGAAGTGTGGTGGAAGTCTGGCAATTTGAGAAACTGTGCCCATGTGACACCCTATGAATTCTGTTGTTTGAACCAGGATCAGCTGGCTTTTGTTAAATTTAACACTAATCCCTAGTTGGTGACATAGTTGGAGTGAGTAATCCCTGTCCTGAACAAGTAGATCACTCATGAGAGCAGTGATGAGACAGTTGTCTAAATATGGGAAAACTCAGAACCCCTGCAGCCTATGATGCTCTCTGCAGCCACTTCCATACACCTAGTAAACACAATGGGGGCTGTGGTGAGACCAAAGTGTGTAATGCCCTGAACTGGAATCTATTGGCTCTCATCTGAAAGTAGAGAAACCTCCTGGAATGTCTCACTATTTTGATGTGATAGTAGACCATTTACAGATCCACCAAGCACATCCAGTCATCTTTCCTCAAAACTGGCAGAATGGCTTGAACTCTGAGCATCTGGAATTTCACCCATTTTTACAAACTGTTTCAGGTGACTGATGTGCAGAATGAGCCTGAGGTCCCTGAACTTTTTCAGAACCAAAAAGAATCTTGAATAGACTTCAGATCCTTGCTTGTCTGGCAGGACCTCGTGGATGACTCGCTTTTCTAGCAGCTTTGAAGCCTACATAGCTGCTGCCTTCCTCTGACTGGCAGGAATGTTGGGAAGTTTTCTTTTATTCAGTGAATAGGAAATAGAGTGTAATTTAACCTCTGTTTCTAATTTTCTGCACCCAAGAATCGTATCTGATGGCTAACCATATTTAAGGGTTTAAAGATAGGTGTCATCCAACTGCCTCCAGAGTGTAACATTCAGAACACCGTTCAGAAGTGCTGGAAGGGTTTCTCAGTAAAGGGACCAAAACATCCTTAATTCTGTTGGCCACCGCTACCGTGGTGGCAACATCCATTAAAGTTGTTTCCCCCTCTGCCATTGGCAGATCTGTCACCCGGAATGTCCTGAGCAAAACCATGGGACATTTGAAACCACAACCTCTTTCTACCCCTTTGATTCCAGGAGAAAGCCCTTTGGGTGGTCAGAAATCTGATATCCATGCCAGACAGTGTTTTGCCCTCCTGTTCACTTCTGGTGAGCATTTTGTCGACCTTGGGTACAAAAATGCTGGGCACATTTAAAGGGACATTCAAAAAGGACATCTTGAAGCTCTACGTAAAGTCGCAAAGACACATCCAGGACTGTTGGCATATAGCAATAATGGTGCCAGCAGCTCTATTTGATAGCAAGTGCATGGACACATTAGATATGGAGTGGAGGGTGGTTAGAAGTGGTTCTACAAACATTTGTACATCAGCAGATAACATACCTGATAGGGACTTGGAAAACTTCTTGGTCAAGTCTTTAGAAGCATGTCAGGTGAGCCATATAATTCAGCACATGTAAAGTAAACATAGCTGAAGTGTAAGTTCACTTTTGCAAACATGTCCAATGGTCCAGACTCACTGTTAGGGGGATGAACAGTAAATCTCCTTTCTGATAGCTCCTTTTTTTGTGGCTGCTGTGACCATGATGACATCTACAGCAAGACCCCTGCTCCAATGGAGTCTTTTGCCAGGGGTAACCAAGATTTTATCAGACTTCTCGGGTATCAGCTCTACCACTTCTGATTCCTTCCATTCCCACTGAGAGACCAAGTTAATGAGCTCCTCAGGGAAGAGACTACTTTAGGAAAAAGATGGGCTACACCAAATACCTCAGGGAATACTGACTGTTCTTGGGAGGGAGCATCAGTGAACTGACCCCTTTCTGCCTCACCAATTCTAGGATGGCTCCAAAGGAAACGTCTTCTAAGGGGGATCTTAGGGAACCATCTCCATACCTTCCTTGAAGTAAGTATGCCCTTCCATGGTGGGAGGCTCCAGGGAAGGCTGAGAAACAGAAGGTGAACTTGGATTGTGAGTGTGCTCAAGGCAAAAAGAACTGGCTGCCCTTGTCTGACAGGATGATTGGAATAAGCAACTGCAAAATACAGAGGGGATTGGGATGGAGCTGAGTTAGAGACCTCTGTTGACCTTCAGGTACCCTTTCAGAAGCCACAAATGCTGAAGTCAAAATCAGAATTGAGAAAGGACCCTTGGGATCTGAATAATCCTAAAGGGGAACTTCTCAGGATCTGTCCACACTCAGCAGTGGGGCAGACATTCATGGTGAGCTGTGCACAGCTGATGCACCTAGAGGAAGGGATGGCTTCAAGACCCCTTAAGATATAATGTCATCGTAGTCAAGCAGGTAAGGAAAATGGACAGAGTCAAAGCTGACCAAGCTATCAGCTCCAATAACATCCCACATGAAAAACTCTTTTCCCTAACCACCAGATCCAAGAGCTGGAACGTAGGAGATACTAGAAGAGGACTTGTAGGGACCAGGCCCAGTACACCTGGGGGAAGGTACTGGGAGGTGCCCCATCTGGAATTGGGTCATGAGAAACATCTACATCATCCTGTCAGTGCTGGCTTTGGACAGCCTCCTTGATGACCAAAAGGACCTGAAGGATGGTGCCACTGAAGGGGGCCTGGAAGACTAATGCATCAATCTCTCCTGCAAGCTAGGATTATGGAGCCAATGACTAGCTGGCTGTGGAGAAAATCTCAGAGAGTGAGATGGGGATTCCTGGACAGGAACTGGATCCGATAACCTTGGTGCTTTAGAAGTTGGACACCATGGAACTGAAGGTTCGGAAGAAGTTTTTGACCCCTTTTCTTTCCATCAAATTTATCTCTTCTCTTTTTCTCTCTGTTTATGTCCTTATTCTCTCCTTTTTCTTTTGAAGATTTTGCATTATCCCCAGTTTTCTTTGCATAAGAGGAAGCAGAGGCCAAGACGGAGGGGGTTGATTCTTCTGCAGGGGCATGGGAAGACCAGTCAAGACCAACTTTTTGTGCCACTTGACTACAACTCTGGCACCAAAGGAAGCACACGGCTCACATTCTACATGTAAGTGATCCACTCCTAAACAGTACATGCACAGAGAATGTGGATCTGTAGGGGAGATCTTGTGCCCACAAGAGGTGCACTTGAAGGCTTGTCACTAATGGTGGATGAAGAAGTATCACAGCGAGTATACTCACTCAACAATTAAAACAGTACAACGTCTAGCAACAGCTACCAGCCCAGCAAAGACTCACTGAAAAAATAGGACCCTAAAGATCAAAAACACCACCTCTCTAAACTTCTAGTAAGAAGAAAAGTTTTTTTTTTTTGCAAAGTGAGAATGAAGGTTTTAAAAGGTAAGAAGATAAAACCACAACATAACAGCATTTTCCAACACTTAATAGTCCAGAAAGAGAGCAAAGAGCTTAAGTTAGCAAAACAGTCAAGTCTCTTAGCAAGAAAAAATTACTTATCTGTGAAAAAAATCCAGTGAGTTGCAAAGCTCATAGAGAGCATCCAAGTCTAATGAGTGGCAAATGAGATCCAAGGTGCTGTATAGATGGAAGGGTGTTATAGGTAGAGGGGATGTACCTGAGCCAAGAGTCTGAAAAGTTGCCGATGTCTGATCTATTCTGATCTGATATACCCATATGCTGAGTCGGATGGAAAGGGCAACATCGGATTCTAATTTATCTCCGGATTCATGTAAAATAATAGATTTAGCAGATTCCTAACCAGAATTGTTATATATTTATTTATTTTTTCTTCTTAAAGATCTTCTGTGTCTTTAAGAACCACCAGTCAGATACTTCATATATGCGAGTCTTATAAAGACAAAGATTAACCCAAGAAAGATCCAGAAATTCAGAAGACTGCTGCATTCCCTTAATTGGTAAATAGCTGGTTTGGAAACAGCAAAGATAGTGGGCCAGGAAGGTTAAAAACAAGATTTCTTCTAAAGTATGGGGAAGCAAAAATGTAATTCTCTACAGAAATGCATTTAAATATAAAAATACCATTGTTGCACCACAATGTTAGAGAAGAAAATGAGTACATAAATGTACAGAAATGAAAAAAAATATTTTAAAGATGGCTACTCACTGATCAACCCCCTAATTTTAGCTCCCTTAGTATGAAACAAAAATTAACTGAGAAATAAGAACCATTGATATTATCAGCATGAGTGAAGTTCAGTTACTGGCTAGTATGTACGCTATCTGGATGCCAGCAAAGAAGACATTTAGAGAACCTGATAGAAAAGAAAATCAGCCCAGAAAATGTGTAGGGAAAAAAAAAAACACAGACTGAGAAGAATCCTGTGGCAAAAGGCAGTTCAAGCCTCAGCTTTTGTACAAGAAATTGCTTCTAGCAATTTACAGGAAAAATAAATCAAATGTACTCATTGATTAAAATAAATGAAACATTGGATCAACTCAGATAATAAAATACTGGAAAAAAAAACAGAAAAAGCTTTAGCTAATTATTCAGATGAACCGGTAAAACTGTAAAACTCAGAGGCTAAAATGAGGAAAAGGCTGGCTGAGTATTAGACTTCTCAGGAAGAGCTGTTGCAAAAAATGGTAGAGTTAGAAGACAGGGCACAGAGAGAAAACTTGAGATTTTCTCTTGTACCAGAGAGACTGGAATGAACAGACTTTATTAATTCTATGAAAGCACAAGTAAGCAACTGAACTGGTATTCCACAGCAGGAGTTGTTAATTTGAAATGGCACATCATGTGTATGCTACAAACCTGGCAAGGAGAAAGCAGCCAAGACCTCTAATAGTAAAGAACAATCCTACCAACAGAAAACATTGATCCTGACAAAACTGTGGAGTAAGGGAAAAGTACTAAAAGTTGGAGACAGTAGTGTATTGGTGGAAGATGATTACTTACTGTACACAAGGCAGAAGAGTAAATTTATTCCAGCAATCAAGGAATGTGGAGAGGCAGGTGGAAGGTTCAAGCTGCTGCTTCAGAATATTTTTCCTGAAGGGTCAAAGTCATTTTTTCATGCAGAACATGCTAAAGAGGAAATACAAAAGTTTGTCCATTAAAAACTGAGCTACTAAACTGAAGAGTACCATGCTTCTTATTCTTCTGATAATAAAGGTCATGGACAGACTGTGCCAATGAAACCTTTTCCAAACTTCCAAAGGAAATGTTTGAGAGCACAAAATAGCACAATAGTTGACAAGAAGAATCAGGAGTACATTGAAAATGAACCAGAGACTGGAGTTGGTAGATGGAGATCAACAGGAAGAAATCCAGTAACTCTAAAATGAATAAATAAATATGAGATTACAAAGCATCAGTCACATTTCTGAAATATGGTGGAACAAGAAAACCTGGAAATATTGGACTTTTTTTACTTTATTAAACTTGTAGGGTACGCCAAAACATATGCCTTACTTAATGCTTGGAAGAACATTAAGGAGAGTGAAAGAGGAAAGAAAGAGGTAAATGTAAGTAAAACATTTTTGTTCTTAACAGTGTTTTTCTAAAACATGACCTGTGCTGCATGATATATTTAGTAATGCTTTTTCAGTTATTTTTATGTGTTATAGGGATACTAAAGTAAACAGTTGTCCTTTTTTTTTCTTCTTTCTTTCTTTCTTCTTGTTTAGTTTTAAGAAATGTAGGCACTGCAGTATGAAAAAAAGGGGAAAGCCTAGACAAAAGCATGTTTAAGATAAAAGTCTGTAATTGTAGGTTGTTGAGGTGAGAGATGGGTTGTAAAAGTACAGTGAGCTTGATATAAGTAAAATTAATATACGTTTTTACTTTTGCATAGGGGAATGACTGGATTAAGGCCCTTGGCTTAATCTAACAACAAGGTTTAAGTGAAAGCAAGTAAGTAAAAGAGCAATGAATGGAATGAAAACTTTTCCTTTAGCAAATAAATGTTCACAGTGCAACTTGAGAAACTTGTAGCTGAAGGAAACTATGTCTCTGGTTCGTATGTTTCTGTGAAAAGCTGATAAGAGGGCAATTAAAAAAAAATTTCTTTCAGTGGCTAAAAGATAATGTTTTCTGAAAGCATTCAAGTTGTTTTCTACATTTAGTAGAGGAATAAAGATAAGACAAAAACAGACAGCACTTGCTGGAAGTAGACGCATGGATAACCTTCATTATAGTTTGGTGAAAGCATACAAGTGTGGCTGTCAGTCTGGGACAGTTGTTCATATTAGGATGGTTAAATTTCATTATTTGAAGATGTGCATAGTTTTGTGTGTTTGTATTAAGTTAATAGATTTTGAGATACGTTTGTTTGAGGGTTTTCATTAAAACAAAAAGTCTTCTAAGATTTGACACAGGTTCAAAACGACATGACAAAAAACAACTGTATGAAAGACTAGCCTACCAAACATTAGTGAATGCATGTAACACAAAAGCTCACTGTAGACATTTAAAAAAAACTGTCGTACATAATATGTGTGATAATATCTGGTTATTCAGCGGAATATTTGTGACAAAGAAAAAGGGGAACACTTATATTAAATGCTAGAGGAGCTCCATTAGTGATACAAGAGGAAAAAAAGATGATAATGATAGATTTGTAGTAGTAAGGGGCTGCTGACAAGGGAGGAGGATTACAGTGACATGTATTTATATTTCACCGAAAACTGCTACAACAGAGGTTTCTTAACACCTTTATTGAATTATCATTTGTGACACAGGCTAACATTTACATGTGTATAAAAGTAATCAAACTGTATTAATAAATTCACCTTTACAAACATTATGCTTCACGTATATTGCTATATATTATATAACCTAAACAACATTACATAGATTATTCAACTCCTGCCCTTTTTTAACAAGTAACATCTTTATTAAGGCATCATTTATGACATAGGCAGTCATACATTTAAATAAATGAAAACAAACCACACTTGTACAATCCTAGTTGCAAGCATTTTGCATCACTTAGAATCTGTCCAGTGATTTTCAGTCAAACATCACATAGCTCATTTAGGTCCTGCCTTCTTTTAAACCTCATTCTTCCCCTGTATGTATTATTCCCACAATTCCCATTGTTTTTCCTATGCAGTTTGCTCCTTCCCTTTTCTAAATATCTCAGTTCTAGTTGCTTTATCTCTGTTACTATATTCACTACTTTTAGTATAGTTGGTTTTGATTTTGATTTCTATTTTGCAGTAATTGCTTTTTTGGCAGTCACTATAATTAGACACTGCAAGGCCTTATCATGTCTAGGCAATTCTGATTCTGTATCATAGCTCAGAAAAATCATCCTCCCCATCACACCAATCTGCCCACTCAGCATCTCCAAAAGTGCATCCTGCAGGGAATCCTTAAAGTCCACCAACTCACTGCACTCCCAGAACATATGTTCCCGATTATCTCTTTCTTCCCCATCACACCTCCAACATTTGCTGTTTACCCGAGGAAAATTTCTCTGGAGTCTAGTTGGGGTATAAAAAATATCTATGTAAACATTTCCAAGCAAAAATTCTAAATCTTCTAGATTTTGTTACATATTTGGTAGACATACATATATCCTGCCATTGTTTCTTTGTGAATTATTCAGTCTCTCTTTCCAATCCTTTCTAACCTCCTCTGATTGATTCTTATAGTTATCATGCAATATTTTATATGCTGTACGAATTACTCCTTCTTTAATTGCAGCTTCTGTTCTATATTCTACTAAAAGCAGTAGCAGTGCTGGTCTTTCATTTAGGACCCTCTATTTCCTTCTCTTTGCTTATACTCTGATATCAATCCTTGATAGGGAAGGAAATCTCTAACCTGCAGTCCAAATAAATTCTTGGCGTCTCTCCATTCTATCATTTTTCCCACTACCTTGGTTCCTTTGCCTGTTTTCTCCAGTAAATTCCAGCCTCCTTTTGCCTATTCTCAATATCCCTAATTGCAGTCACCCTGATTGGCAAAATCTCCTTTCTCCATTCCCATGTTGGCTTAGGTCTTAGCATACTTTCTGCTACATTATGGATATAATATTCTGTATGGTTATTGTTATTTTCCTTAAAGGTCTGTATCCAAAATCCCAATCTCTCCTTGTTTCTTGAGCTTCCCCCCATTTCATCAGCATCCCTTTCCACTTTGAATTATGGCTTTCTGCCTGTGCTGTGTTTAGGAGCCTTAACTGCATACCTCTGAAGTGCCCCTTCAAATTGGGTAATCCCAATCCGCCCTGTTCCATTGGAAGATTCAGCTTATCCCACTTGATAAATTTTATTTTTTTAATAAGTACGTAATGAAGTATTTTAGGTTTATAGATGATTTGATTTTTATTTGTGAGGGGGGGGGAGTGAGAAAGTGATAGAATTTATTAAATGTTGATAGAGGAATAGATTTGGTATCTGCTTTGATTTATTTTATTTATTTTTATAGCTTTAATTTTTTTTCATCTATTAGATTTTGCCATGGTTTTACATAGTAATGTTTCGTTACATTCTTATACCATACTTTCTGTCTTTTTCTATATCATCAGTTTTTATTTTCCACAAAATATTTTTTCTTGGTAATATTTTATTTCCTCATTTATACACTCTTTTTCTCTTTTACTCTTTTTTACCATACCCCAAAATTTATCATAATTTTACCAGCTATGTTAGGGGAGCTACCAGCTGCTAGCGATTAGGAACAGGAAGCAGTACATCACTGCCCCATTATTTTTAAAAGAAAATACAAGGTTAATATCTACAAACCTAAGGATATTTTCACTGTTACCATACTGAACTGAGTCCAAAGCACTGGAAATTACCCCTGTGCCCCTATAAACTATTATAACTGTACCTAACCTAGTTTTACATACAGTCACTCACAATATTATTACCCAAGGATATAGATATCTGCTTACTCTAACAGTTTATTTAACAGCCAGTATAACTATAACTTAAATTTAACCTCATTGTACATCAAATGAGTGTTTTGACGTAGCTTGCTAATTTAAAACTGAGAACGCTGCTTTGTTAGTCAGACAAGACAGTGTATTAAGGATTACTGTGTATTACCTTTGGATAGCACTAATTTAATTTGTTTAATGACACAACAATAGTTGATACACCTAAGTCTGCCTTGACACAAATTAATGCATTTTCAGCTTACAAGCATAGTGATGTATTTGTTCACTAACTGAGCTTGGGCGATGGGCTTTTGGAATGCTGTAAAAAAGTAAGAGGTACAGTTTTTGTGTTTAGCAGAGATTGATCTAATGAATCTTGTGTAGAGATTTAGCTCCTACGTACATAAGCTGTGCTTAAGACAGTGGCTCTTCTATCCATTTCAGGTTCTATCTCTACAGCGCTCCCACTGAAAGGCCAACAAACGTTAGGGGAACTACCAACTGCTAGCGACTAGGAACTGGAAGAAGTATATCACTGCCCCACTATTTTTAAAAGACAATACAAGGTTAATATCTACAAACATAAGGATATTTTCACTGTTACCACTCTGAAGTGGGTTCAAAGCACTGGAAATTACCCCGTGTCCCTATAAACTACTATAACTGTACCTAGCCTAGTTTTACATACAGTAACTCACAATATTGTTACCCAAGGATAAATATGGATATCTACTTACTCTAACAGTTTATTTAACAGCCAGTATAACTATAACTTAAATCTAGCTTCTCTTAGGGAAATTACCTACTTTGCAAACCCTGAACAAAGGTACCTTGAGATTCGGTTAATCCCAGCTCTGCTCAACCTCACTTAGTTCGGGCTCTCTTCGTGCCCCACCCTGCCCCGAAATTCCACCCACCCCTGGTATCCCAGAATTTATACCTATTAAACCACTACCCCTCCTAATTGAATAATCACCAAAGCTCCACTCATACAGCTCTGCCTTCCTCTAGAAGCCAATTATCAAGTCTCTCTGCAGTCTGTTCATAGTAACAACTAAATCACACTACAACCTGTCAAAATGCCAGTACCCAAAGTACTCCTTATTCTTCCTTTACTAACCTTGCTAGCCCTCCCACCTAACCTCACAATGTATGAAAATCAATTCAACCTAGGTTTTCAGTATCCCAAATTTCATACCTCCTCCCTATCACTACTGAACAAACATGAATACTTCTCTACTCCCCTTTCATCCAACTTCTCCACCCCCAAATACTTTTACCCAAGCAGATCCAATTACACCACCCTAAAAACAAAATATTGCCACAAACTCTTACTTAAAATACTAAAACTCACAGCTAACTTGCATTACAACCTAACAAAGCATGGCAACATCCAACCTAACCCTATCCCTGTCTCCACTGTTGCACCTAGCTCCTACACTAATAATCCTACTAATATAACTCTGTCTACTAGACCCCACAACTCATTCTTAGCCTGTCATCTAAACATTAGAACCTTAAATAATAAGGTTCACTACCTGCATGCCCCCTTAGCAGTACATTCCCCATTCATACTATATCTTACTGAAACCTGGTTAAAACCAACAACTAAAGATGATGAGGTAACACCCCCTGGCTATCAAATACTTAGACATGACAGAGCTAATAGGAAAGGCAGTGAAGTTGCTGTTCTCTACAAATCAAACCTAACAGTCACAGCAGATATCTAGCAACCACCCCAAGATAGTAATGCTGAAACCCTAATTACCAGACTTCAAATTAATAAAAACAAATGTAGATATAGTGTCTGTGTCTACATTCCCCCAGGTAAAAATGCTAGCACCCTAGAAGATATCCTACAATGGTTATGTAATAACTACCCCCAAGAAACCATTATTCTTGGAGACTTTAATATTGACTGGAACTCCTGCTCCTGTGTATACCCCACTACCCATATTAAACTGTATGGGTTTTCACAGGTCATTACTACTACCCAAGACGGGATACTTAATGGCCTTCCCAAGTTATACAAGTCAGGGACTCTGCCCGACGACCTAAATATCCACTGCCTCACTTATATAATTAAGCTCAAAGCAGTTAACTCTCAATTACCTTCCTACAAAACAATAAGATCTATCAAAAACTTTAACCTCACCAACTTCCAAAATGAATTCAAGACATACAACTGGCCTCCCCTAAATCTACTTCCATTGGATGATGCAGTGGAATACTTCAGTAACAGATTTGCCATCCTCGACTCCCATGCCCCTACCCACACCATCATAACCAAAACTAAATCAGCACCATGGCTTTCAAAAGATGCTAAATTAAAAATCATACCTAGAAATAAAGCTTGGGCCACCTGGCATGCTACAAAAGACTCACAACATCAACTTAGATATAAACAATTAAGAAAAAATACCAAAACATCTATTATCCTAGACAAGAAGAACTTCTACTACCATTTGCAATAGAAAAACCATAATCAACCTAAAAAATTATGGGCTGGCATAAATAAGCTACTTCACCCAGGACATACTCCTACTCCCTCCTCTGTAGCCTTTACCCATGATTTGCCAGAAATCATTGCAAACATCTTCAATAGTTTCTTCACAGAAACTATCCAGACCCTGGCCAGCCAACTCACTCCCACCTCCTCTAACCTAGATAATGACAAACCTCTCCTTTAGCTTTCAACCTGTTCCTACCACTCTTATCCGTTGTCTTATCAAGAAATTAAAACCTACCACTCTGGCTGCTGACCTCCTCCCAGCAGAATACTTGCAAAAGGCTGATGACATCATAGCTTACCCAATTTCAATCCTGATAAACAGAACGTTATGAAGCTTCTGTCCCCTCAATTTGGAAAGTATCCCATGTTATACCTCTACATAAAGGTGGTAGCTCCACAGAACTATCTAACTTCAGACCCATTGCCATTCTATCTCCACTAGTTAAAATAATGGAAAATGCATCAATAAACAACTCATGAGCCACCTAATACAAGGCAAGCTGCTGGCTGTTTCTCAACATGGCTTTAGACCATTCCACAGCTCCACCTCAGCTCTTCTCTCCTCCTCTAATGTCATTAACCACAACCATAATAGCAATCTACTCTACTCTGCTCTCTTTCTAGATCTGTATAAGGCTTTTGACATGGTTAACCATCAGTTACTCATTCAGAGCCTGAAAGGCTTCTCCCTAGACTACCACTCTCTCCAGTGGTTTCAGTCCTATCTATCTGGATGCCAACAGACAGTCATATGGCAAGAAAAGCTATTATCCTGTCTACCCATCTCCTTAGGAGTCTCACAGGGCTCAGTACTAGGACTCCTCCTATTCTCCATGTTTATTAATGACCTCCACACCGTTATTCCTATGGCAACATGTATTCAGTATGCAGACGACTGCATGTTGATCTGCTCAGCCACCTCACAAGCTGATCTGCTGTCTTTAACCCAGAGTACATTCAATACTGTTGAAAACTGGCTCACTATTCACCGTCTGTTATTAAACCCTAAAAAAAAAAGCTGCTCCTGTTCATGGCCACTCATAGGTACCACCCTCCAACCATTACCATAATATTTAACAATAGGACCATTATCTTCCCTGAAGCCCAAACCAAACTCCTGTGAGTCGCAATAGATAATAATCTTACATATGATGCACATGTCAATCAAACCATCAAAACCATAAACAAAAAACTTGGATCCCTTTACAAGCTTAAACCATTCCTCACTCCTCTTGCCAGAACTGCCATTGCCAACTCTCATCTTCTATCCACTCTCCTTTATGCCTCTCCCCTACTCACAGGCCTGTGCATTACTTAAATTAACAAACTATCCCACTGTTACAACCATATAGCTATATTTGCCACTGGTTCAGCCTATAGGACTCACCATTGTCGCAATCTAACTCTCCTTTGGTGGCTTGAACCTTCTTCCCTACTACAGTTTACCCAGCTCACAATAGCTCATAAAGCTCTCCGCCAACCTGATAATATACCAGCACTCAAAAATATTGTCAGTCCATATAGTAATCACAATAAACTCCGCTCATCCAGTAGACTATTTATCCAAACAGTCAGATCCAACAACTCAGCTGGCGAAGCCTTATTTGCCAGTTCGACTGGTAAAATCTGGAATCAACTCCCGGCTGACCTCACTCTTGAACCTTCACATACACTATTCAAAGAATATCTCAGAAAACATTTTAAATCACACTGGCTATGCCCTTGCTCTAAACCTGACTAGCATCATGTCTGTGTCTCAAGGACTCTAATTCAGTTGGATATTGCATGCTAAGTGTCTTAATGAAGAATTACATAATTCTATCTTTTATCTATTGTCCTACCATGTATAGTGTAAATAACTGATAAAAATTAGCTTTTACAGTGTGTTTCATGTATTCTATAAACTGTTTGTCTGTTATAACATATTGTATTTATCAAAGTCCTTTTGTGGAGCTTTTCTCCCTGGGCCTCCGCTGAAAATGGACATGTATCCAGTCGGACTATCCCGGTCAACAAATGTAAAATAAATAAATAAATCCAACAGCCCTCGACAGATAACAGAACAATAAAGCCCAAGGAATGTTCAGTAAAACACACTTTGATAACACATTAACGCTATACACAGTATGTTTTCGTTTTTAGTCACTTCATCAGATGTGGGTCAAAGTTACAAGTACCTTGCTTTTCATACCTTCCTTAGTTCAAACCAACCAATAAAATCATCAAATTTTAATTGATTCAGTTACATACTGAAAAAAAACAATTAACCATACATGGGCATATTTCCTTTCCTCCAAAACCACTGAACAATTTCAACACACTAAACCACAGTCCCCTAAATA
Source organism: Protopterus annectens (assembly GCF_019279795.1). Lineage (NCBI taxonomy): Eukaryota > Metazoa > Chordata > Ceratodontiformes > Protopteridae > Protopterus > Protopterus annectens. Next base: position 1,413,879,301 of record NC_056743.1, read on the forward strand.
AAATACTTATGATACAATTCTTAAAAACCTTAACACAAGTAACATATTACTACTTTAATTATCTTTTAAGTAAATTTTTTTAATTAAAAATGTATTATGTAAAAGTATTAAAACAATTTGTGGAAGTTAAAAAATGCATTATACATACTTTGGTTCCTTCTTGTGGTAAAATAAAAAATTACATTTCAAAATGTTGCCTTTGTAAAACATCCAAATGAGTTAAATAAATTTATTACAAGGTGCTGAATAATATATTTGTGGATATGTTTTACATAGATTAAAATGAGAAGACACATGTCTTGCTAACAACATTTTATTAGGTCTTGTTTTTCTTTTTATTACAATTTTGCTGCTCTTAATTTTAGCAACGACCTAATAGAAATATGGTAATTTAACCCTGGTTTCTTATTTGTCTCCAGGGTTAATTGCCACCAAAGTTCTTTATACTCTATAGTCTCTTCCCATAACCCACCTCTAGTTGTTCTATCCACTTTTTCTAGTACAAAAAATAAATAACTTGCATCAATGCATTCCTGTTTGTGCTTGTATAATGCATTAGTGCACTTTCTGTTCTGTACCTCATATAGGTGTTCATATATTCTTCTCTTCAGTTTACGTTCCGTCTTTCCTGTGTAAAATCCCTCACATTCCTGACATACTGCTATATATACTAGTCCATAACTATCACAATTTGAAAATTCTTTGCCCTCAAGGACCTTGTTTCTACCTTTTAAGAAAATGCTTTCTTTATTATATATATTTGTGCATTGGGAACAGTGTCCACACTTGTAAGTACCCTTTCTCCTCTTGTTCCTACCTGTCCCTTCTTTGTAACTAGTTTCCAATAAATTCTTAAGGTTCCTGACATTTTTATATACCACCTTCATTTTCTCTTTCTTAATACTTTCTAGGTCTGTGAGGGCCAGGAATCTTTCCTATTCTTGGTTAATAATGTCCCTAACTACATATGAACTAGCATTATGCTCCAGTATTAAAGTCTTGTTAAAATTTTCTTTATTTTCCTCATTAGGGCTTATTTGAAGTGTTGTTTGTATCGCAACCTGTCCAAGAATGGGCTGATATTTATTTTTTCTACCTTCTAATATCTCTTTTTCCACATCCTTTAACATTTTCACTGGGTAACCTCTTCCTTTAAACATTTCTCTTAATAGACCAATTTCTTGGTAAAAATCTTCATCATTGGAAGTCATTCTACACCCCTAATATAGTGCCCTTTCACTATATTTCTTTTATAATATTTAGGGTGAGCACTATTAAAATGTAAAAAAGAATTTGAGTATGTTGCTTTTCTATATACTTTGGAATTACATTTCTCCTCATATTTATAAGGACCATTTGTCCTTAGATGAAAAAGTTATGGTTATGCAGCTTATGGAATTAGTTTTGAAATATAATTTTGTCTACTACAAAGGTGAATTTTTTCACCAAATTCAAGGTGTAGAGATGGGGGCAGTCTGTGCCCCCACATACGCCAATTTAGTATTCGCCAAATGGGAAGAAAAATGGGTATTAGAATCAATATATAAGAAAAATTGGATTTTATACAAACGTTTTTTTGGACGATATTGTAATATTCTGGGTGGCTGCTGAAAAAGAAGTGGCAAATTTTATAAAATATTTAAATCAAAGTACTGATTACCTAAGATTTACATATAAGACTAACCAAGAGAATTTACAATATCTGGATGCAGAGGTTTATAAAAGTGAGGAGAAATTTAATTCCAAAGTATATAGAAAAACAACATACTCAAATTCTTTTTTACATTTTAATAGTGCTCACCCTAAATATTATAAAAGAAATATAGTGAAAGGGCAATATATTAGGGGGTGTAGAATGACTTCCAATGATGAAGATTTTTACCAAGAAATTGATCTGTTAAGAGAAATGCTTAAAGGAAGAGGTTACCCAGTGAAAATGTTAAAGGATGTGGAAAAAGAGATATTAGAAGGTAGAAAAAATAAATATCAGCCCATTCTTGGACAGGTTGTGATACAAACTACACTCCAAATAAGCCCTAATGAGGAAAATAAAGAAAATCTTAACAAGACTTTAATATTGGAGCATAATACTAGTTCATATGTAGTTAGGGACATTATTAACAAAGAATGGGAAAGATTCCTGGCCCTCACGGACCTAGAAAGTATTAAGAAAGAGAAAATGAAGGTGGTATATAAAAATGCCAGGAACCTTAAGAATTTATTGGAAACTAGTTATAAAGAAGGGACAGGTAGGAATAAGAGGAGAAAAGGTACTTACAAGTGTGGACACTGTTCCCAGTGCACAAATATATATAATAAAGAAAGCATTTTCTTAAAAGGTAGAAACAAGGTCCTTGAGAGCAAAGAATTTTCAAATTGTGATAGTTATGGACTAGTATATATAGCAGTATGTCAGGAATGTGAGGGATTTTACATAGGAAAGAGGGAACGCAAACTGAAGAGAAGAATATATGAACACCTATATGAGGTACAGAACAGAAAGTGCACTAATGCATTATACAAGCACACACAGGAATGCATTGATGCAAGTTTTTGTACTAGAAAAAGTGGATAGAACAACTGGAGGTGGGTTATGGGAAGAGGCTATAGAGTATAAAGAACTTTGGTGGCAATTAACCCTGGAGGCAAATAAGAAACCAGGGTTAAATTACCATATTTCTATGAAGTCATTGCTAAAATTAAGAGCAGCAAAATTGTGATAAAACAAGACCTAATAAAATGTTGTTAGAAAGATGTGTCTTCTCATTTTAATCTATGTAAAACATATCCACAAATATATTATTCACCACCTTGTAATAAATTTATTTAACTCATTTGGATGTTTTATAAAGGGAACATTTTGAAATGTAATTTTTTATTTTACCACAAGAGGGAACCAAAATATGTATAATGCATTTTTTAACTTCCACAAATGGTTTTAATACATTTACATAATACATTTTTAATTAAAAAAAAATACTTAAAATTTAATTAAAGTAGTAATATGTTACTTGTGTTAAGGTTTTTAAGAATTGTATCATAAGTATTTTATTTAGGGGACTGTGGTTTAGTGTGTTGAAATTGTTCAGTGGTTTTGGAGGAAAGGAAATATGCCCATGTATAGTTAATTGTTTTTTTCAGTATGTAACTGAATCAATTAAAATTTGATTATTTTATTGGTTGGTTTGAACTAAGGAAGGTATGAAAAGCAAGGTACTTGTAACTTTGACCCACATGTGATGAAGTGACAAAACGAAAACATACTGTGTATAGCGTTAATTTGTTATTAAAGTGTGTTTTACTGAACGTTCCTTGGGCATTATTGTTCCGTTATCTGTCGAGGGCTGTTGGGTTTCTTGGTCTTGGTTTGCCCATTTCGTTTTTGGTTTATTTATAAATAAATAAATACTAATCTTTCATCTTTTTCATTTATTCATTTTAACACTTTGTACAAATTTAATGAAGTAGCTTATACCACTGAGTTAATTAACCCTAAACCTATTTCTTCTTTATTTACAAACAAAAATCCACATTTTACTGGTTTTAATTTAGAACCCCATATAAATGAAAAAACAATATCTGCAGTAATTCTTTTTCAAATACTATTGGCAACATAATACTCTTGCTAAGTATGCTATTTTCCCATGAGTACTAAATGTATCCAGTAAGCCTTTTTTCATAGGATCATAGAAAGTTACTAGGGTAATGGCCCTAGGGCCCTTACAAGCCTAGCCAAGTTCTACCGTTATTTCCATGATCAGCACCTATTGCCCCTGTCCAAGAGGGACACAGGTGGAACCCCTAGAGTGAATTTAAGGTTACCCATCCAATTGTCCAGATTGCATTTGAAGAAGGCCAATGAGGTGCTCTGTTTGACATGAAGTGGGAGTCTGTTCCAAAGGTGTGATAACCTCTGGGAGACAAATCTGTCCCTCCAGCAGTTCTGTTAATGTTGCATACCAGATTAAGGTCTTTAGAGCGAGTAACCCATGTACCATTTGACTTGCATATATGCGGCATTTCCAATAAAGCAGGGACAGAGATTGCCTTGTATGTAAGACATAGATCTCCTCTGAGTAGTCTGTATGAAACAGAATAAAATGACAGTAATTTAAGATGATCCATACGGGACAGATGCTGAAGACCTTGAATTTTCCTTGTGAGGAACCTTTGTGGTCTCTCTAATTGCTGCAGGTGCTTGGAAAGGTACATACCAAAAGGGGTGTTGTACTCAATTATTGGCCTGATGAGGGAAGAGAACAGGGAAGTTATATCTTCTTTTTTTCTGGAGGCAAGGCCCTTACTTATAAGATGAGCAATATAGAATGCCCTTCTTACCACTGTGGAGACATGGTGATCACCACTGAATGCATATTTAGGGTGTTGCTTTTGGGGTTGGTGTTAGCAGGAACACCACTCTTACAGAAAGGGATGGTAATATATTTTTTGCATTGAATTTAAGGCCATGACTTTGGCACCAGTCATTTGTTTGTGTATGACCCTCTTGTAGGATGTTGAAATAATTTGGAGATTTTATGACCACTCCCAGGTTGCAGTCATCAGCAAACTTTGTCAGACACAGACCTCTAGTTTTTGCTTGTACTTTGGAGAAATAGATTCCAAACAGTAGAGGTCCCATGGCTGATCCCTGTGTAACACCACTGGTTACAGGTCTGCTGTTGGAGGTGGATTCCCCTATTTTGGCTATATGTGTTCTATCAGTGAGCCAGTTAGTGACCCATATAATGATATAAAGATTGATACCTAGTCCTTTTTAATTTCTCCAAATCTTCTGGGTTTCTAGTTATAGATACCTAGCTGGGTGAGATTGTCAATAATGCCTGAGTGAGGGATTTCTGAATGATAATTTATATGTTCTTCTGAAAAGAAAAGGGCACTCGTTTGTGCAAATTATTACTACTTTTATCCAAATTTTGTTTTTTGCAATTATTATAATATCATCTGCATATCTTTACAGAACTGGAATTCTTAACCCTTCAAATGTTATACCCCACCTCCTTCATTATGTAATTATGCATGCTATCACATTCATAATTAATGCAAAGAGTATCAACTCATTAAACATCCCTGTCTTAATACAACTTTTCATATGTACCTCTTGGCTTAACCAGCCATTTACAAGTATTTTTACTTTATTATTACTACATGCTTACCTACACAATTTCCTAACTTTCTCACTTACATTATATTCTTTCATTATTACCCATAAGATTTCCTGTCCAGTTGTGTCATATGCCTTATTATAGTCTGCTCTCATGAGTTTTGCTTATTCTTTTATGTTCATAATGTCATCCACAGTTTCTCTATCATTAATAACTCTTGACAATCCTTCCATTTTATACTATATATACTATCTTCCATAATAGTTTCTGTTTTAGTTTCAAATCTCTTTTGTATTATTTTCATAAAAATCTTATAATCATTATTATTTAATACTATTGGTCTCCAGTTTTTTAATTGCCTTCTATTGTCCTTATAAATGTAAGCATTCCACTACATAATTCTTTATACATAAACCATCATTTAACCATTCATTCAAAATATTTAAAAAATATTTTTTGCCAATTCCTTAAATTTTTATATATTTCGTACAGTATTCAATCTGGTCCTGCAGTTGAATCTATATTTACTTGTCCTAATATGTTATCTAGCTCACTTAAAGAAATCTCCTTTTACAACTCTATTCTCTTTTTCTGTTTACTTTCTTACTTTCCATGTTTTTCACTAACTTCTTTTTTCTATAAACGTTTCTTCTACATATTGTACTACACTATTCATAATCTGCTTAAGTAATTTGATACTTCTCTTTTTCCATGTAAAAATATATTGCTTATATAACAATCCTTATATTGTTTCTTGATTTATTTCATGTTTCTTTTTCTTTGTCAAAGTACTTTCTGTCATTATATTTTAAATCTTCCAATGCCTCATTATATGTTCTTTTATATTTTTCTTTCTCTACTTTTCTCACATCACAATACCACTGTAAATAACATGTTTATATTTTTCCTTAAATATCATCCACCATTTGGACCGATTTTTATAAAATGTTCTTAAAATAATAAGATCATTACATAACTGTATTATTTATCTCTTTCCTTCTTCATTCCATGCCTTCTCGTTTATCCTTTTTATTCCTTTGCCTAGTTTTTATATATTCTTTGTTTTGCTTTATCTCTAGCGATAGTACAGGATGATCAGAAAATCCTGTTTCAACTACCACCACTTCTCCTATAAGTAAACTTTCTGATACTATAAAATAATGTTTCAACTTTATACATACCCCTTTTGTAAGTCCATGAATTTTGTCCCCAAGTTTTAACATATCACATCTTTTAACTTCTAACATTTTTCTTATATAATTTTCTTTCTTTTGCACTTGCCTCTTAAATAGTTGAAGTCCCCTGTTATTATAGTATTCATATTTATCAATGCATAGTCTAAAATCTGTTGATATAAGCTTTCCCTTTCGTATAATGTAATAATTCTGTATACTTGTTCTCTCCATGTTAAATCTACAATGGTTAGTCTTCCTATTTTGCCAAAGTTACATCTAATATATTTACTGTATTTCTACAGAATATGGCTATTCCTGAACTTTTCTCATTTCTCAAATGTCAGATTATCTTTTCTCCCCATAGTTTCTGTGTTTGTAATCTTTCTTCTTTTGTTAAAAATCTTATGTCTTCTAATATAATTACATCTATATCGCATGTATTACACAACTCCAAAATTTGTATTCTTCTTACTATATTCTTAATACTATTCACATGTATAGAAAGCACTCTAAAATCTTCATTTTCCCTTTTCCTTAAATTCATGGTTTCATAAATTCATAACTAATTACTAGGCTAGATTTTCAATAGGCCCTTCTAATCCTATCCAGTTTCCTTCCTCAGGGTAAGAATTAAACACTGTACTTCTGTATTTGTGAGTCAAACACTTTAACCATTATACTAGGCCCCAGTCATTAGCTGCATATGTTCTTTTTCATCAATTTCCTTTCTTTTTTCCTTTTGTACATGTTCTTTTAAATTTTCTTTTTCTGTCTTTTACCCTTTTACCAATAGAGTTATTTTTTCTTTTTGCTACCACCCAATTTGTGTCTTCCTCATCACTTATTTCAGAACCTTCTTCTTTGTCCTCTTTGTTATTTTTTCTCATCTAATTTTTCTTCTATTTCTACTACCTCTAAAAATTCTTCTCTTTGTTCATTTTCTTCTCTTTCTTTTTCATTTTCCTTACTCTTATTTTCATTTTTTGCAATCCATCCATAAATGTCCAATTTTGTTACATTTATAACATTTTAATTCACATTTTCTGCAACATGTCCCATTTCCTCATAAATATAACATTTCATTTTGTTATAGTTACATATCAAATGTCCTTGTTTCCCACAAAAAAAACACGTTTTGGGTTGTCCCCAGTATTTCATAACACCCCTATTTCCCTCCACATTTATCATGCTCAATATATGTATAGTTTTTCCTCTTTCTATTTGTAACACAATATTACAATCTCAGCTACCAGTCCATAAACCTCTTTAGCCATAAACTTTTGCAATGTCCAGTACTACTTTGTGTAAAGCTTTCAAATGTCCTTTCAAAGTCTGTCATTCTGCATCTTTGAAATTGTACATTAATTTTCTTCTTTGTTTCCCTGTTAAATGTTTTTAACACATAAAGATTCCCATTATTGCCTTTCTTTATTTTAACCCTTGTTTTGCCCAGGTTATTACAGTACCACTATGCCTGGATAAGGAAATCCATAGTTTGTAACCATTTATCGTCCATTAGACGTCCACGATTACAAGGGGAGAATTTACTTTGAATACACCCATCTGGTGTTAGTTGCATGCATACACTTCATATTTATTAGCAGGATTAGAAGAAATACCATTCATCATCCTTTCAGATTGCATGCACGGATGCATGAGCATTTACGATTGTGCAAGCTGGGAAGTAGTGTGTCTAACATACGTGCTAGCACAACTAAGAATCTGCAAACACTTTTAAATGCATTTTAACTTGTTGTTTTTACATTTCACCTTAATAGAGATGTTTTACTGGAAGGGTTTGAATATTTTATAACACACACAGAGCGTGTGTTTTAAGTTAAGAGAATGTTCAATATCGCAGTATTGTACTGTAATTTACACATTTTGCCAGTTACTGCTTTAAGGTTTCCATGGATTCCAATATATTGTTGAATGCTTGTTTTTATGATTGGTCCTTGAAATTTTGATTGTAGTATTTATATACTAACGTAATGTCATCCTGCTGTTTTGTCTGAAGAAGGCGGGTTATTTAACTTGCCGAAAGCGCTCACTTTCATTGGAATATTAAACCTGTGTGTTTTTACAGCCTTCTCTCATCGTGTTTTGTCTGCCTTTCAACAGTGTATCGTTTTGTGAGTTTTTTACTTTACGTGTTGGATCAGTTTTAAACCAGTTAACAACTGATCAAGGCCCGAGGCCATCACTTCACACTCTTCTCTACTTAGTGTTGACTCATACGTAAATAAATAAATATTTTTTCTGAATGGTTTAGATGGTTAAAATTAACTTGAAAATACAGAATATATAAAAATTATTGCAGCTGTTTCAGTTGAATATATTGCTTTTTAAATCTGAAAGTATAACAAGAATTCTGAGCCTCATCTGGTTTAGCAGACAAGGCTAAAATCTTTTTTTTTTTTTTTTAAACAAGAACATCTTTATTAAATTATCACATGATATGACTTAGGCAATCTTACTTTTGTATAAATGAAAACAAACCATATAGCGTCACAATTCTAGTATCAAATAGTATACATTACAAACGATGTTGACAATGTTGTAGTAGCAAACATTATACATCCCTTATAATCTATCCTGTCATTGTCAGTCAAGCATTACACAGCTCATTCATATCTTACCTTCTTTTAAACCTTGTTCCTCCTGTGCATGTATTGTTCCCATAATTCCCATTTTTTTTCCTGTGTAATTTGCTCCTACCCTTTTCTAAAGATCCTAATTCCACTTCTTTTATCTCTGTTACTATATTCGCTGCTTCTAGTAAGGTTGGTTTAGACCTTGATTTCCATTTTCTAGTAACTGCTTTTTTGACAGCCACCATAATTAGGCACAACAAAGCCTTACTATCATAGCTCAAAAAATCATTTCCTTAGTTACACAATTTTGCTCACCCAGTATCTCTGACAGAGCAGTTTGCAGGGAATCTTTAAAGTCTGCCAACATATTACACTCCCAGAAAATATGTTCTCAATTACCTCTTTTTCCCTATCACACCTCCAATATTTGCTGGCTGAGGAAAAATTCTTTGGAGTCTACTTCGAGTATAAAAATACCTATGTAAACATTTCCAAGCAAAGATTCTAAATCTTCTAGACTTTGTTGCATATTTTGGAGACATACATACACCCCCTCTCCCATTGTTTCTTTGTAGATTGCTTACCAGTATCTCTTCCCAATCATTTCTAACCTCCTCTGATTGAGTCTTATAGTTATCATGCAGTATTTTATATGATCTACTAATTATTCCTTTTTTAACAGCAGGCAAGGCTAAAACCCTGACTGTGACCCAGATGACTCAAGAAGTTCAATTAGCAATATGTACACTGGAGAATCTGGGAAGGGAGGATAGGATGTGAGTGAGTGAATGACTATGGTTCACTTATCAGGGGGAGGGGAATTAATTTGTTTTACAATAGAGAGTCAATTATTCAAATGTTGATTATCCAAAACATCAATTATTTGAACACAGCCTTCCAAAGTTTTGGGGTAGGAAAAATCATAAAGTCTATATATGTTAACATTATATCTATTCACTTGTGGATGTTTTTTGAGCTTGTACTACAATAAAATACTGTACCATTTTGTGCATACAGTAAATTTGTTTTATTGACATTGTTTAATGTTTTTCAAAATCATTTTTAGAAGTTTTTTATCCTGTTCAATTATATGTTTGATTATCTGAGCAGTTTGATTATCCGAATTACCCTAGGTCCCAATTAGTTCAGATAGTCGACTCTCTGCTGTACTATATTGCTGACATCTGTCACAGAAGGAGATTTGTGGCATATAGCCCTCTAGATTCAGTATTATGCATTTGTTTTTATCAACCTTTTCATAGCAACCTTCACTGATACACTTACTAAAGCATGCAGACATAGGGAATATGTTGTGGGCAAGTGTGGTGATCCAAGTGCACGTCAGCTGCTGGAGTGTGAATTTAGTGCTGTAATGTAAACACCTTGAGCTGTGTGTTGTGCATACAACAGTTTTAATGGAAGGAGCTGACAGGAAATCCCTCAGCCTGAGGACAATTAGAATTATCCATTAAACATGGGAGGCCTGAGTCTTTTGGTGGGCATGATAAAGTTACTCCCTGACCTATAGATTTCTGAGGGATAGATGCAACTAAAGGGACCAAACAGTCTCTGTGGTTGCCTGATTAATGGCTCTCTCTCTGGATGACCTTTGCCCTGAATGGCAGTCCCTGAGAGGCCAGCTTAAAGAGAAAATGAATGTGTTTGAGACCTATGGGAAGGAGCTGGTGGTTGGCAGGCATTAAGGGAAAAGCAGAAACTATAAGGAATTCCAAGTGTCATGCAACACGTTATTCTTTTTCACTGATTACATTATCTGCTGTTACAGTATGAAAATACAAACACTGATCTTTTTTTCCAGTGAAAACAAGCACAGTCAGTTACAGACCATCCCAGTTTGTCATCAGTTCTCAGTGCAGACCATTTCTTATAAAGTAAAACTTGTATATCAACACTGTTGTTTGAAACCATTAATAGAGAGGCTAAGTTTAATTCTTAGCCTTGGCTTACTTTTTTTTGCATGCCATGCATTGCTCCTGCTTTTCAGTATTTTCACAGTATTTTATGGAACCTGCTGTTTGGCTGTCTTTGTTAAAAATGGTCTTAGATAAGGGCCTCTGTACTGCTTCTTTAAGTTCTAGCTTCCTGATACAACTTATAAATCAGTGTCCAAATTGTGCAGGCCTGTGAACACTAGTTATTTTAGTTAAATTTACAAAGTGCAACTTATGTGACAAAACAACAAAGCTATGTCAGTGCTTTTTGACAGTGACACAGACTGTGTGGATATGAACAGATAGCAAAGGGGTCTAATTAATTGAGATATATGCTGAGATACAATAGCATCTAGAAACAAAAAAATCTTAATCCAAGCACCTAAGGGACATATCTTGGTGGTACTGATGCCATCAAGGAATCTGCACAAGTGGGTGGATGTGGGGATGTAGAAAGCAGCTGAAACAAACAAATATGGAGGTTGGATGGTCATCACTTCAGAGCTAAATGGTGGGTTTCAAGAGTTATGTAGGAGGAGGAGCAGAAAAAACTAGGGGAAAGAGAGAAGAATGATGTCCACAAGAAGCATGTTCTTATGGCAGGAATTTTTCAAAAATAAACCAAAAGAAGAAGATGCGTTGTTAGCATACCAGTATAAGCAGTTAACATTACTGCCTCAAGGTGCTTGGAGCTGGGTTTGATTCTGAGGTGACAAGTGTGTGGTGCTTGCCACCATTTGCTCTATTCATGGAAATGTACACTTTAGTTTCTCTTTTCTCCCACATTCCATAGAAATTTTGACAGGCTGTTTATGATACAGAACTGTCCCTAATGTGTGGGTGTGTGAGCTTAGTGATGGACAAATATCCCATTTGAGATGGTCCAGGCTTTTTTGCAGTTGCTTAATGGTTAGGCTTTGGTCCCTGGCAACACGAAACTGGATAAATTCAGGTACTGAATCATATAGGCATTTCAGCATATTTTAAGTAAGTCAAGATTTTTCCCATTTAGGATTTTTCCTGGAAGGACAATGTGGTAACATATTGTGGACTGAAGTAGGGAGTTAAAACTAGACTAAGAATGCAGCAAATAAAAGTTGAAATATCAAGTGAATGAGGTATAGGGTATGGGTGGTTGGGGGAACAGTAGTCCTGCTCATATTGTTGGACTTTATTGTAAAATCTAATCTGATATCTAATTTTGTTTCCTTAATCTTCAGGAGACAGACTCAGCAGACTGGTGGACTAAGTTCTATGCTTCATTAGACGACAATGGAAGATTAGAAGAATTAGAACAGTATCTGCAGAAAGGATTCGACACTCTTAAGGTAAGTCTGAGAAAGAGAGCAGCAGTGAGCCATCTGGACCACAGCAGTCTAATCACCAGTACAGGTTTGTTGAAAGGGATCAGGTCAAAAGACAAGTCTTTCTTTTTTTCCCCCTTTACCTTTAGGAATTCATCATACATTAAATTAAGAGGCATCCTTTGTGAAAGTTAAAGACCTTACACATACAATATTTGGCTTCTGTATTACTTGTTTTCATATGTATGATTATGCAAAGAGAAGAAAACCTGTGGTCCAGTAAGTCCACTGATTTGTTGAAGCAGCATGTCCTAGTCCCCACAATTTTCATTACATATCTTAGGTACTGTAAAATCATTGTGTAGATCTTTAGCCCTCCATTTCTTCAAGCAGTACATTCCAGAGCCCCACCACTCTGACAGTAAGGTAACAGTCAATAATTTGTGCTTAAATCTGTCCCATTCTAGCGGTCACACATCTTAAATCCCTCATTTATTCATACTGCCTTACTTATTTTATGGTACATTTATTGTATCTTAGCTCTCCTGTCCTTTCCCGTCCCTCCTCCCCTGTTATCATTTTTGTATATTTCTGCTCTGAAAACCTTCCCTTGTACTCAGAGTTCTCTCTCTCTCTTTTTTTTTTTTTTATTATTTTGGTAAACTTCTGTTGCATGCTGCAGATTATATGATGATCCACTCTAAATATGGCCCCCGCAAGTGAATAGAGGAAGCCTCACTATTCCCTTATATGACAGGAAGATGACATTTGGACATGTAGTATTAACAGCCCTTGGCAGTAAATCCTAAGATTCTTTGTCATTACCATCTAGCATTAGTGTGACTGTGCCTCGAGGTGATTAAAACACTCACATCTTTTTGTTTTGTTTGCTATGATTTCTATCACTGGTTTACAGCGGTGCTTATTAGTGTAGTATGTATATATAGGACCCTAGACTATATATATATATTCTATAAGCAATTGTCCTCCTGTAGTGGATCTTTAAAGCAGGATGGTCTATGTTGAACAATTTACTGACAGAAATACCTTCTTAGAAGTCTACACAGGTAACTTGGTAAACTGTTGAACTCTTTTCTGCTTGGTATGTATCCACGTATCTAGACTGTTTTGTGGAGGGTTAGCTCTTTGAGAGCCTCCTCATCAATATTCTTCATAGAGTGTCCCTCTTGTGACTTATTGATGTCTGCTTCTTCTAGCTCTGTCATGGATAAGGGAAAACAGTTTATCTGATATCCTTTTTATTCATTCCTCAACTGATGGGTTCAGATCTGAGACTAGGATATGACTTGCCTTCTTCTGCCTCCCTTAACCTATAATGCCCCACCAACCTAATATATCCCAGATCTTGTTGCTGCCATCCAGCTTCAGAAGTGGATCCAATTACTCTTGAGCTTTGGAGTTTTATTTAGCCATCTGTTGTGTGTTTTTTGTCAAGATTTCTTTTAATATATTTTTCTAATTCTCTTACCTCTCGCCATTAGTCCTTTTAGCTAGTTTTTGTATCCCTTTTAGCTGCAATGTCTTGGTACTTAAAGTACCATTGTTGGCAATCTTTTGCCATGCGACTGTTCATTTGTGTACTTCTTTTTTACCATTGTTGGTAGTTAGGTTCCTTTGCTAACTTGTTCCCCTTTTACCTTCGCAAAAAAAAAAAAACACTTGTCTATCTTTAGAGTTTTTAGGTCTTTTTCTACTTGTACAACAATGGCTGACAAACCAACTCTATTTAAAAAGTGCATTACCTGTAGGCCTAAGCTTCCCAACTCAGATGCCCACAGATAATGCCTGTGTTGTTTAGGCTCTGAACACTTGGTTGCGTATTGTTCAATCCACTCTGTATTTAACTCCATAGCCTTAACTGATAGGAGGAATAAATTAGTCTTGAGAGGCCTTCTTCCTTCTTCCTGTACTTCTTCAGTTGTGGCGGCTCAAACCCCCTACCAAAAATCCTGAAAAGGGTAAGTCAGAGTCAGCTGCTAGAGAAAAGGAATCCCATAAGAAGTCTCTGGGCCATTCTTCCTCATCAGCTCCTTCATCGGAGCATCATTCTAAGATGCATAAGATCTCCTTGGATCCATACTCCCCTGCTCCTAGTGGATCGAGTTTCTTCACAGCTCCCGTCTCCTTTTCTGAAGGAATCTCCAGGTAGGTACTCCAGCTGCAGACCTCCATCCACCACATCATCTCTTAGAGCTTCCAGAAGCTTATCAGAAGCAGATGTGGATAGGATGATGACGACATTCCTCAGAGCACAGATCCAGATGGGGGTTCTCCCGACTCTGACTACCACAGGATTCGCAAGCCATCCTTTGTCCACATCCCCCTTGGTATCTCCTTCTCTGATCCAACCCACTGCTTTGAAGCCAACAGATCCAAGGCCTCTAGGGGTGTTTACCTCAGATCTGAAAATGGCTTATTCTTTGACTCCTGTGATTTCCTTGAGTTGATTGGCTACAAGACACTTAGAGCCAGAAGACTCTTGGAGCTGAAATGTCAGCATTGTGTTGGAGCTTCAGTGTTGGACAGCTCAGGTCTAACTCTCTTCTTGGGTGGAGTTGCAGGAGCCAACTGTTTGAGAAAGTCCAGCTCCCTAGCCTTCAATGTCTGTGTCCCATAAGAGTTGAACCTTTGAGGTTATGGAGAGGACTTTCTATTTGTCTAGAGAAGGGACATCCCTGCCCACTTCAGATCAGACAACATTGCCTCATCCAGTTCTATGCTCTGAGCCTCTTCCATCTATTCCACTGGGACAGCCAGCTCAAACTAGTCTCTAGCCAGTCTGTCAGGACATCGTCATCATCTATTCTGATACTTTCCCAGACTATCTCATTGAGGAAGTCCCTCAGAGGAGAGCATGTAAGAGGAGGCACCTAGATTCCCATCAGGAATCTCTCATGGAGGATACCAATTTCAGTGAGAGGGAGGGGCCACCCAGATCACCACCCAAAGACATCTCCTTTGGAGGCATTCTTGAGCTCCTGAAAAAAAGGTCCTTGGAAACCCCCTCTAGGAGGAATCAGATTTCCTCCGTTTGAGTCTGGCCCATCTTGACACCCCCTCCCCCCGACGAGCTTATAGGTCTTCTTTCTCGCCACGCATGGAAGGAGCCAAATACTGCAGAAACAGTTCCAAAAAGACCAGATAAAATTCTAGTCCCCCCAAGGACCAGGCACATTGGAGCAAGGGAGTCTCATTCGATGCCACTAAGAAAGAAATGGCAGAACAGAGTTAATCTTTCCAGCCCTAACAGAGAGTCCAGGGCTTTGGACAGATTTGGAAAGTGCATGTATACATCAGCGACCTTTGCCCTCAGGTTGCTGAATTACCTGGCACATTTTATGAGGTTACAAAGAAATCTGACCGAGGAGCTTGCCACATCTCTTTCTGACTCCATGTCTGCCAAAGATGAAAATAGGATCTCCTCACAACTGGCCACCTGCCAGTCTATTTCGAACACCTCCATGAGGTTGATCTCCCATGCAGTGGAAGGTATGTCATGGGCAGCGGGCTCAGCATAGCCATTAGAAGACATGCCTGGGTGCCACTGTGATTTTGAGGAGCCCTTTAAGTCTTTGTTCAATAATGCACTTTTGATGGATCTTCCTTGTTCAGCCACAAGGTAAAGGGCACTCTTTCCACATGTGAAAAAGAGGGGAAAGACACTGTCTGCTGTGGGTGTATGTTTTTCATCCCTTCAATGACCTTTCTCTAGGAATCAATGAGGAGACAGAAGAATGTGGTTTAAAAAAATCCAGGGTCTTTTTCAAGACTCCCATGGAGATACTTCCCTCAGAGGCAGAGGGGGGACCTCGAATGGAAGATGCCACCCTTGAGGCAGAGGTGACCTGCAGAACCGGGGCTTCAGGGATTCCTTCTCAGCTAAGCCCTGAAAGGAAGTCCTTTTGTTCCCCTCTGGAGGCAGTCAGGGGACATTTGTCTTTGCACTGGAGAGCCTGGCTGTCTATAACAAAAGATTCATGGGTGCAGAGAATCATATCCACAGGTTATATTATACCATTTTCCTCACCCCCACACCTATGTGAAAAAGATCCCTGATGTTCAACCCAGTCAGAGGGAAGCAGCTACACTAGAAATAAAAAAGCTGCTAGAAAAAAAGAGTCATCCAAGAGGTCACCTCAGACCAGAGAGCATGCAGAACTTACTTAAGATTCTTCTTGGTACCAAAAAAGACAGGGACTTGAGACCATTTCTGGATTTCAGCAAATTAAACCAGTTTGTTCAATATTCAGAGTTTCACATAGTCATGGTTCAGTCCATTTAGCCTCTGCTGTGAAAGGAAGAGTGGATGTGCTTGACAGATCTTCAGGATGCATACTATCAAATCAGAATGAACAGGCACTTCAGAAGATACCTGCACTTATGCAGGGAGTCATTCATTGCCAGTTCAGAACCCTGCCCTTTGGTCTCACCAAGTCCCCTAGAGTATTCACCAAATGCATGGCAGTAGTAGCAGCTCACTTTTGACTGCTGAGATTCTAAGTGTTTCCATACCTAGATGACTGTCTTCTAACTGCCCCAACCAGGCATCAGTTTCTACAAGCAAGGTACTACTTGCTCTAGTTGTGTATCCATTTAGGAATAATGGTCAGTTACTGCAAATCACACCTCATGCCTACCCAAAGTCTGGAGTATATTGGTACTCATCTGGACACAGTCACTCAGATAGCTTCTCTTCCCTCTACTTGAACACAAACGATGCAATCCCAAGTCAAGAAAGTGATACAGAATTGTTCTCTTCCTGCTTGATTATGCTTACAAGCCCTGGGATCCACGGCAGTGACTATCACTGTCTTCCTTCTGGCCAGGTTTCACATGAAACTTCTTCAATGGACACTTTCAGTCCAGTGGCCCATTGTTCGACATCTGTTAACAATCAACATCACACAAGCATGTAAAAATTATTGTCTTTTGTGTATTCATTTAAATGAGCTTTCCAAAGGCTATTTGTTCTTTCCCAGGCTACAGTCATGGTGACCAGGGATGCCTCCCAACTAGAGTTGAGGGGCACTACTTGGGTAGGACAGTCCATGGTATGTGGTCCCCCAAAGAGGCCAAGATGCTTATCAGTATTCTGGAAATGAGAGCAGTTTTCCTAGCATTGCAAGCCTTTCAAGATGCTCTCTCATATGTGACAATTGTCATTCAGAGAGACAATATTTTAGTGGTCAACAGAGAGGAACCAGATCTTCATCTTACCCACTTTGTCAAGAAGCAATGAGAGTGTGGCAGTGGATGATCTCTTCTGGTCACTTTCTAATAGCAATGGACATTCCAGGGAAATTCATCGAGATTGCGGACAAACTAAGCAGGTCTATTCTTATGCCTAATGAATGGTCTCTCAATGTCAAAGTGGTGGAGAGGAATTTTTTGTCAATGGGACCAGCTGTGCTGCGATCTTTTTGTCTCTCCACTCAACAACAAATGCAGCAGGTTCTTTGTCCTCATCCCTGCAGTGAATGAATCACCAAGAGAATGTTCTAGTTCATGACTGGCCCTTCATCTCCTTTACACTTACCTACCGTGTTATCTCTAATTCCCAAATTTTTACAGAAAACATTCCAGTTGAAGAGCATAGTTATTCTTATTGAACTCTTCTGGCCTTGTCAGATTTTATTTTTATTTATTTATTTTACATTTGTTTACAGGGAAAGTCTGACTGGACACAGGCCCTTTTTCAGCTGAGGACTTGGGAGAAAAATTCCACATGCAACACTATTCAATTACAAAATGAGAATTTGGTACACATAAGACAATCTGGTATATAAATCAGTACACTTTAGTATACACATGATAAAACAAACAACTCACAAATATAATACACTTGCATGAAGTAATTATTATATGTATATTCATTGTTTTTTTAAGTTACATTTTTAGGTATGCCATGCAGAAATAAAAACAATATTGTAAAGATAAGAATTTAGGCAAAACTATCATGAATAAAGATGGAATGAGGGGTTAAATGAGGTAAGAGAAGGACAAGAGTTAGTAAGTTAGGGTAGGAAATGTGCTAGGAGAGAAGGAGTAGAGCGAGAGCAGTATGATTTGTGAAATACTACCCAGGGCTATCGCAGTTACAGAGCCATGAGTTCAGGTAGGTGTGACTTTAGAGCTGTTTTGAGGGAGGCAGTGGAAGCTGTGGCTGCGATATTGGGGGGAAGGCTGTTCCATTGTTTACCTATAATATTGCTATAGAGGGATGTACCTGCAGAATTATTGGCTTTGGTAACTTCTAGTAGAGGTTTTAGATTGGATTGCAGGAGGACTCTTGTTTTGGTGCTTGGGATAAGTATGTTTTGTAGGGCTGTTTTTTTTCAGGGTAGTAAAGCAATTTGTGGGCTAGTACAAGTTGATTATATAGAATGAATTGGGGAAGTTCTGTTGAGTTAAGCTGTTTGAGAGGAATGCAGTGGTATGTTCTGAATGGAGTATTGGTTGTGAATTTGGCAATTTTGTTATAGCAAGCTTGCAACTTGGATAGGTCAGATTTTCTTAGATTGGTGAGGATTGGGGAGGCATAAAGAAGGGTAGTCATGAGATGGGTACATGCAATAGTGTCTCTAGTGTTATTTGGTAGGAACTGTTTATTTCTATATAGTATACCTAGTTTTTTATGTACTTTCTTAATAGTAAGGGATATATGTAAATCAAATTTGATGCTACTGTCAATTTCTACCCCTAGCAGTTTGGTGTGACTTTCCTAGGATATGACAGTATTGTTACTGGAGGTGATGTTAAATGTTAGGTTATGTGTTTAATACTGTGTGGGTGAAAAGATAAGCTTAGTTTTGTTAGTATTTAGTATTAGTTGTGAGTCAATAAGCCATCTTTCATCAGAGAGAAAGGAGGAATGTGTTTGGTGTAGTACTTGGGGGAAGGAGGAAGCACAGATTAGTGTGGAATCATCCACATATTGGATGACTGAGGCCTGTAGTGTGGATGTATGAAAAAAGTAGTGGTCCAAGAATGGAGCCTTGTGGGGAGTCCTAGTGAGACTGGTAGTAGTGGGGAGAGTTCTAGATGCCATCTGACTGCCTGCTGTCTGTCTGTTAAGTAATTCCTAAAAAAGGAAATGGTGGAAGAGCTGAGATTTAATTCTGAAAGAGTGTTGATGAGTTTATCATGATTAACCATATCAAAAGCTTTGGAATGATCTAGAAAGATAGCTGAGACAAAATTTCCATTGTTTATGTGGTTGCTTTCTGTCTGAGTGAAGGACATGAGGGAAGTAATGGTACTATGGCATGGTCTAAAATCATGTTGCGTTTTTGTGAGTAGATTATTAGAATTTAGGTATGTCATGATTTGTGTGTGCACACAGCTATCAAAGATTTTGGAAAGGGGAGAGAGTATGCCAGTTCGTCAGTAGTTAGTAAGTTCTTTAGAGTTGTCCTTCTTGTGAAGTGGGGGATGTGTGAAATTTTCCAGAGCTGAAGGACTAGGTTTTCTGATATCAAGTGGTTAATGAAATTTGCTGCAGGATATGCATTTGCCTCAGTTTCAATTTTTAGGAATTTAGCTGGTAGTCTATCAGCAGAAGGAGTTGTAGGTTTTAGTTTAATAAGCATTTATGTTAAGTTGTCTATCTCGCCTTCATTCTTGCTGGATGGGTTCTTGCCACGACCCCGACTCGCTACTCTCAAGCTCTCGAGTTTGTGTAATTTAGTCGATCAAAACCCTTTAATTTAAATATTTTTTACTTACTTCCCCTTAGTTTATTTTTTTTATCCTTATAAAAAATTCCCGTTTTTTCCCCGCCAAAGAACTTTCTTCCTTTTCCCTTCTTCCCCTTCTCTTCCCTAGAGTGTACAGATTTGGATGATCTGAGGGTTCCCCGTTCCCTTCCTGAAGATGTCTCATTTGCAGACATTCTGGATCCTGAAACAGAGGGAAAATTGCCCGTGGTTGCTAAGAAGGCATGGACGGCTCCTGATTCAGTGGACCCCCCTCCCAGGAGAATGGTGGTAGCTGCTGCCACTAAGAAGGAGCTAGCTGATCCTTCAGTACCTGTCCATCCACCTAACAAGGAATTCAGGCCCATGGACAGGTAAAAGAAGCGGATGTTCTCACGACGACTTTATGCATCGCTGAACTAGCATGCCTGGATGCGGCTATGCAATTTTTATGACCTCTTTCAAGACGCCTTCACTCAGCAGACCAGCAAGGATCCGGAATCTACTCAGGTCTTTTTTTAACCAAAACAAAACAGGGAGACCAATTTTGGACTTCAGTGTCTTGAACAGATCAGTCAAGAAAAAAGAAATTTCGGATGTCACGCTTCCAATCCATCCTTTTCCTTTTGGGCAAAGGAAACTCTATAGTGCTCTCTACCTTCAGGATCCTGCCCTTTGGTCTCACCACTGCCCCCGGTGTTTACCAATAACAGACATTCACAAACTGGTATCACTCCTTTTCAACAACAAGAATCAAAGCCAGGTGGTTAGTTCTGAAGTGTTGGGAATTATGGCATACCTCTGCTTCTTCCCCAGCCTTGTTGGGAAGGAAGAGTAGAATATTTCACTCTATCCCTTTTTTACCACCAAACCAGCAGAGGCCTCTCTAGTCCAAGTTTGCGGGACTTCTGTATATGTATTTCTCCCTTCCCACTCTCTCTCAAGATACAGAAAAAGCTAAGCTAGAGAAGGCCTCATTGTTCCTCATTGCTCCTACTGGCCTCGACACAAATGTTTCCCCTTCCTTTCGTTTTTTTTTTGACCGTGGAATCTAATCTTCCACTCGAAGATTTATTTGAGTAAGTGGAAACGCTTACATTATATTAAATTATTATCATGGAAGACTCTTTTTTCTGGTAGCATTACATCAAGGTAGAAGAGTTCAGCGGCCCATTCCACCAGAGCTTTGGCTACTTCTTTAGCCTTCTCCAGCAGGAATGAAGGCGTAGATAGACAACTTAACATATAGTTATTCTTACCGCATAACTCCATGTTGAGGTGGAACCAACTCGAGAAGCTTTGAGTGGGTTCGGGGAAGAGGCGAGGCCGGCCCACACCCATCCAGCAAGAAGAGAAGTAGAAGAACATGGAGCGTTATGGTAGCTTTTTTAATTGTGGGCATCAGGACAGATTGAAGTGTAAAGCGCTGTTCATTATTATGGATATTTGGTTACAATACATGTAGAATGGCTATATAGATTCTGTAAAGAATTTATTGAATTGAGTTGCTATACTGATTGAGTTGTCAGTAGCTACAGGGGGAGGGGTGCCAGTTTTAACGGTTGTAGTACTTTGTTGATGGCTGTCCAAAACCTTTTTGGATTGTTTTGATATGTAATTTGTGTGTTGTGGTATTAGTTTATTTTGTCCTTTTTGATCATTTTCTTTGCCTTATTTCTAAGTTCTAGATATCTTTGTTTAGCAACAGGGGTACCTGCTTTCTGCCAGTTTGACCAGGCTTTGCCTGTGTTATGTAGCAGGGATCTAGTTTCTTTAGTTAGCCAGGGGGCATAATTAGCTTTAAATCTGACAGTTCTTGGGGGTGCAGGATGGTTTAGTATGTCAAGGAAGGCTGAATTGAAGTATGATACAGCCTCATCTAGATTTAGAGTTTTCAAAGGGTGCCAGTTGTGTCTTTTCAGAGCAATTATAAAGTTGCTAGAGTTGAAGAATTTTTTGCTGTGTATTTGTTGATATGTGGTGGACTTCAGTAGACTGGTCCGATGTCCGATTAGGAAGGTTGGTGAGTGGTCACTCAGGCTGTCTGGGAGACAGTCTCATTGAATAATTTGATCTGGTCTGTTTGTCAATATCCAATCCAGGGTTGATTGCCTCTTTGTTGTTTTATCAACTCTGGTTGGAGATTGTTGAAACCATGGAGGTTGATAAGTTTGTGGGGTTGTTAGAATTACATGTTATCTTAAACGAAGAACAAACACAGGGTAAGGTATCACCTCACAAAAAACGAAAATCAATCCAAAAGAAGAGAGGTAGATACGCCACAACTTCACAGAGAAAGGGTACACATCCCTGTCGGAGTTGTAACCAGTGTGGCTATATACTGAATTCTAACTTATTCATACATCCTGACACTGGTGTTGAATATGAGTTTGATGAATATGCAGACTGTAAATCGAGGAATGTGATTTTATCTAGCTTCGTGTAAGAAGTGTCAGTGTTTCTATGTGGGTAAGACCAACAGGACGTTGAGGGAAAGAATCAGGGAGCACCTTTATGCTATTCATAGGGAGAATGAGGGTAATGCCTTGGCCAAACACGTTCTGCAACATAATATTACGCGTGTTTGGGTTTATGGTTATAGGACAGTTGTTTGTTACAGAGAGATTAGGTAATATTGGTAACAATACAGAGAAAGCAGAGGCTAGGTGGATTATTAAGCTATCGGCCGATAAGGGCCATGGTCTCAATGATAAGTTATCATTGAAACCATTTTTATTAGATAGGCCATTCAAACGTTAGTTCAATACATTGATTTTGCTTTATGTTTTATTTTTTATGTTTTATTTGTCTTTTTATACACAATGTATATGTATTTTTATACACAATGTATATGTATTTTGTTCCCTTGCCATTTCCTTTTAAATGAAAGTGATGTAATTTCCTTTGAGTAACATGTGACATGGAAATGGTGTTTTATTGGTGTTTTGCATGTGAATTTGTAATATTTAAGTGATTTGAATTTTCTTTAATCTGTTAAAGTCTGATGAAGCGTTCTAAGTAACGTGAAAGTGCTAACTTATTCGAATAAAGGATTTTTATGTTTTATGCTACACATCTGGTTTTGCTTCGAGAATTACATGTTAGCCAATCGATATTGAAATCATCTAGTATAATGGTTTCTTGAGGAAGAAAGAGGCCCAATGAAGCAGATTTTCTAAGGAGCCTATGTTGTTACCTGGCGGAAGACAGCCGCCAGTTAAGTTGATAGTTTTTCTATTATTAATGTATAGTTTAGAAAGCATTATTTCTGCTCTTCCTAGTGTAGGTAATGGTACCGTATTTCTCCGTAAATAAGACCTAACTAGAGAATAAGGCCTAGCATGGTTTTCCAGGGTAGTCATGATATAAGCCCTACCCCAAAAATAAGCCCCAGCTAAGATCGTCAAAAACACATGACGGACGTGTTGAACTATAAAATAATATTATTGACACCTGTTGACTGAGGATGTTAAGTTGTCAATCTCACCTTCATTCTTGCTGGATGGGTTCGGCTCCGACTCGGCAATTGCTAAGCTTGAGAGCTAATTTTACCAGCTCGAGGCAACCCTATATCCCATGATGCAAGATGGAGACTACCCAGATCTCGTTTGCCGCTTCGCTTACGAGGTGCCTCTTTTACCAGCTCTAGGTAAGTTTTCTTCATATTAAGACTTTTAGTCTCATCCCTTTTAAATTTAATAACCTTAGTTGTTTTGTGAACCTTAACATTTATTTTAACTCTATTCCCGTTAGTGTTCCCTTTTTTTCGGGTTATTTATCCCCTTCCCTAGGTTAGGCCTTAGGCCTTCCCCTTTCCTAATTTTTCCTGTCAGGGAGTTTGTGTGTGTTTGAGTGGGTTGTATCCCTGTTTAGTTTAGATTATTGGATTGGGTGTTATTTGTGTGTGTGTATCTGTGTTTTCTTTGTCACTTGTGTTTCCTCAACACAGCTATGTCGAAGGACACAAAGGTCTCAGGCTTCAAGAAGTGTGACTCGTGCTGTCAGAAGATGTCTCTGACAGACGGTCACACTTCTTGTGTTTACTGCCTGGGACCTCTGCACCTGCAGGACTCTTGTGCTATCTGTCATGTCTTCAGCCCAAGAGTCTTGCAGGAGCGCAGAAATAAATTAATATTGAGGGGCCGGAGCCGATCCTTCCATTTTAGAAGTCACAGTATCGGCTCCATCCGGCGCTGATACTGCCAGATCTGGACACTCAGTGTCGGCTCAGGCTGGAGCCGACGTATCCTCGGCTCCTTCGGCTCCACCTATCTCTAAAAAGAGATCTCGATCCCCCTCATTGGAATCGATACGTTCGGCTCCGAAATCACCCCTGCTCTCGGAGCGGAGCCATCGGAGCCGTTCTTCTCGGTCGTCCAGGCTGTCTGATCACGACCTCGAGAGAGTGGTGAGTAGACTATTAAAGTCTCAGGCATTGGCCCAAATGCTCCATAGACCGTCTCAACAGACGGTAGCTATCTCACATCCACCTAACATTCCTCCTTCGACTCTCTTACAGAGCTCGGAGCCGTGACTGTTGTAGCTTCGGAGCCGATACCACCCTTTTCGGCTCCATCGTCCTCCGCTCCGATTTCCTCCTTGAGGCCTTCATTGGAGGGATCCGGGCGTCTGGTCTCTCTCGTCGGCTCCGAGGGGGCGAGTGGCATCTGACCCTTGTCCGACCCCGTTCTCCCTCTCTGGGCTTCGGCGTTGATGAGCTCAGCCCCGACATCTGCCTCGGAGCCTTCCCTCTCGGTGAGGCCTGGAGTTCCTATCTCTTCGGAGCGGGAACCTTCTGGTCTCTCTGATGGGGGAGCCTTCATGGTGATGAGGAGTGTACTAGCCCCTGGGCGTAGTCAACGGTCAGTTCCATCAGCTCCTCCCACTACAGTGCCTGCTGACGTCTCTTCCCACTCTCTTGCTCCCGGACCCAGAGATCCAACGCCTCAGGTTTCCCCACTGGGAATATCTTCCTCTTCCGAGGCTTCTCCTGATCCGTCAGGTGAACCTCCGCATAAGAGGACATGTAAGAGGAAACATCTAGACTCCCCCGACTCTATTACATCTGATACTGACTTGGATGAGTCGGAGGGATCCCCAAGGTCCTCCTCTGAGGATGCCTCTTTCTCAGACATCCTTGAACTCCTTAAGCAGAGGGGGAACTGGCCCTCCCTTAATCCTTCCGAGGATGAGTCAGTATACCTGGAGGCGTTCGGATCTCGACCCTCCACCTCCTGGGTGTCTCCGCCTTTCGACCCTCTTATGGACGTGGTGGCTCGGAAGGCGTGGATGGCCCCGGATTCGGTGGAACCTATTCCTAGGAGGCCTTCTAAATTCATTACAGCCCCACCTGATAGGCAATATTTGACAAAAGGTGTCCCGGTTGATGTCATGGTGGTGGCTGCAGCCACCAAGAAGGAACTAGCTGATCCTTCAGTACCCGTCCATCCTCTTAACAAGGATTCTAGGACTATGGACAGGTACGGCAAGCGGATTTTTTCTTCAGCGACCTTTGTCATGTGATCGCTGAACTACTTGTGTCACTTCACCCGCCTTCAAAGAGATGTTCTTAAAGAAGTTTTACAGGATCCGCCAGCTGCTGGGTCTCAGGATAAGATTAGCACACAGCTAGGAATCCTAAACTCCATTGTTAACTCCTCCATGCGGCTCATTTCTTATGCAGCCGATGGAGCGAGTAGGGCCGCAGGCACAGGAGTGGCTTTAAGGCGTCAGTCCTGGATGCGGCTTTGTAATTTTGCAGACCCCTTCAAGGCGTCCTTCACAAACTCCCCATTTGATGGTTCGACCTTGTTCGGACCTCAAGTGAAAGACACTTTGACTAGATGTGAACAAGATGGCAAGACTCTTTCTGCCATAGGAGTCCATTTCTCCACCCCTTCAAGACCTTACCCAAAAGGTCAGAAGGGAGGGAAAATGTGGTTCCGCAAATCTCAAGGAGTCACGCCTGACACACGAGGTCAGTTTACTCCCAGAGGCAGATTGGATAACAACAACAGAAGCCGCCCTAGGGGCAGAGGGGGTCCGCAGAATCAGGGTAACAGAGAGCCTCTTTCTGACAAACCCTTCCAGCATCCCTGAGATGTTGCCCGATTGTCCACCTTCGGAGGCAGTCGGGGGAAGATTATCGCTGTACCCAATAGCCTGGCTTTCCCTTTCTCAAGACAAATGGGTACAGTCGATTATATCCGAGGGCTACACAATTCCCTTTATTCAAACCCTAATTCAGCAAAAGGGAACCCTTCCAGACGTTCCACCCGGTCTAAGGGAACTAGCAGTACCAGAGATATCAAAACTGCTAGCAAAAAGAGCCATCCAGCCAGTCCCAGCAGACCAAATAGGATCCAGAATCTACTCAAGGTTCTTTTTAGTACCAAAAAAGACAGGGGACTGGAGACCAATATTAGATCTGAGCAAACTAAACAAGTTTGTAAAGAAAACAAGATTCCGGATGGTCACGCTTCAGTCCATTCTACCCTTTCTGGGCAAGGACAATTGGATGTGCTCGGTAGATCTTCAAGATGCGTACTATCACATAAAATTCACAGGCGCTCCAGAAGATTTCTCTGCTTTCGGCTGGGGACCAGTCACTTCCAATTCAGGGCCCTGCCCTTTGGACTCACTACAGCCCCCAGAGTGTTCACCAAATGTATGGCAGCGGTTACGGCTCACCTGAGACGTCAAGGATTCCAGGTGTTTCCATATCTAGACGACTGGCTCCTCACTGCCACCACCAGGCATCAACTTCTCCAAGCCAGAGATTACACCATTCACATTTGCAGAGGGCTAGGGATTTCTATAAATTTCGAAAAATCTGCCTTGTCGCCTTGTCAATCTATTACTTTTATAAGCGCAAAATTGGACACCGTACAACTTTCAGCAAAGTTAACAGACCAAAGGATCTTGGACATTCAAAGTCACGTCCAGGTGATTCTTCTCATCAACAAAATTCAGGCCAGATTTGCTCTGAAAGTATTGGGTCTTATGGCGGCTGCCATAACACTTCTTCCCTTTGCCCGCTTTTACATGCATCTTCTACAATGGATGCTATTCGCCCAGTGGTCCTCTCAACAACTTCCCATGCGTCACAGGATCACAATAACTCCAACTTGCAAAAGGCATCTGACCTGGTGGATATCGTCCCCTCAAGTCCATCAGGGCAGACCCTTTGTTCCTCCTGCCCCGGTCACCACAGTTACATCGGACGCCTCCCTGATCGGGTGGGGGGGGCATTATCAAGGCAGGATGGTCCATGGCACTTGGCAACCTTTCGAATACCACCTGCACATAAATGTCCTAGAGATGAGAGCAGTGCTTTTAACGTTGCAAGCCCTCAACGACTCTCTTCCCCTGGGAACTATTGCAGTCCAGACGGACAATATGTCCGTAGTGTGGTATATCAACAAACAGGGCGGAACCAAGTCCTATCCACTGTGTCGAGAGGCTCTCAGACTTTGGCAGTGGGCAATCTCTTCTCAGCGGTTTATGATAGCAATGCATATCCCCGGGAAATCCAACATCATAGCGGACAGGTTGAGCAGAGCTATTCTCATGCCTCACGAGTGGTCTCTCAAACAATCAGTGACGGAAGAGATTTTTCAGGAGTGGGGCCTTCCTTGCTGCGACCTTTTTGCTACACCTCAAAACAGCAAATGCCCAGACTTCTTCTCTCTCTTCCCCCTTCCAGGCCATCCCCCCAGAGATGCTCTAACCCAAGATTGGCCCCGGGGACTCCTTTATGATAGCAACGCATATCCCCGGGAAATCCAACATCATAGCAGACAGGTTGAGCAGAGCTATTCTCATGCCTCACGAGTGGTCTCTCAAACAATCAGTGACGGAAGAGATTTTTCAGGAGTGGGGCCTTCCTTGCTGCAACCTTTTTGCTACACCTCAAAACTGCAAATGCCCAGACTTCTTCTCTCTCTTCCCCCTTCCAGGCCATCCCCCCAGAGATGCTCTAACCCAAGATTGGCCCCGGGGACTCCTTTATGCTTTTCCCCCCTTTCCTCTGATACCTCAAGTAATTCAGAAAGCAACCGCCTTGAGAGCCAAGTTGATTCTCATTGCCCCTTATTGGCCTCGACAGATATGGTTTCCGTTCCTACATCATTATCTCTTGGTACAGCCATGGCATCTGGACCCGGTTCCAGATCTTCTGACCCACCAGTCGGAGCAGCTGCACCAATCCATACCTTCTCTCAACCTCACTGCTTGGTTGCTCCACTTCCATCCTTAGCCAGGCTTCCTATGATTTCTAATCCCGTCCGGGATATCATAGTAGCTTCCCTTAAATCTTCTACCAGAAGGATTTACACTAGTAAATGGCAACGTTTCTCCTTCTGGGCAAAAGCTAGGAATATAGACCCCTATACTTCTCCGATTCATTTGGTCTTGGACTTCCTAGCTGAGATTTTTCATTCAGGATCCTCTTGCTCCACAGTAAAAGTTCAGCTGGCAGCCATTTCGAATTTTCATATAGGCTTTTTGGACCACAACATTATGTCACATAAACTTTGCAAGGCATTCCTTCGAGGTATCTTTTTACTTAAACCTCCGATTAGAGACCCCCCACCACAGTGGGATCTAAATTTAATTTTAACATCCTTGATTCTTCCCCCTTTCGAACCTGCAGCTGCCTGTTCATTGAAATTTCTTTCTTGGAAGACACTCTTTCTAGTCGCCATTACTTCTGCCAGGAGAGTATCTGAGCTTCATGCTCTCTGCATTCGTCCTCCCTACTTAATCTTCCACAAAGACAGAGTATCTCTAAGGACTAATCCGTCTTTCTTACCCAAAGTGGCATTGCAGACGAACTTAAATCAATCCATTGATCTTCCAGTTTTTTTCCCAAATTATTCTGATAGAGCGGAACAAAAATTACATTGTCTTGATGTTCGCCACCAACTCAGACATTATCTAGACAAAACTAAACATTTTAGGAAATCTGATCAACTGTTTCTATCCTATGCAGAGAACAGGAAAGGCCTTCCAGTTTCCAAGGTGACTTTATCTAGATGGCTGTCTTCTGTGATTACTTACATTTATCAGCTCAGAGGCAAAGAGTTGATTTCTAGGCCAAAAGCCCATTCTACCAGAGCTCTAGCTACATCTACAGCTTTTCAGGCTAGACTTCCAATAGACACTATTTGTGCAGCAGCCACATGGGCCTCTCCTCATACCTTTGTTTCACATTACAAATTAGACTTGGCCTCCAGAGACAGAGCGAATTTTGGTTCCACCGTTCTCAAGAGTCTGTTCCATTGAGCCACCCAGGATAGAGGTGCTAGGGACGTGGTCCCATCCAGCAAGAATGAAGGCGAGATTGACAACTTAACATTAAGAAGTTATGTACCTACCATAACGTTCCATGCTAGTTGTCTTCTCTCGCCTTCTTTCTTGCGTCCCGCCCTCCATCCCCCTAGCCTGGTCAGACCGAGAAGATTATGCCTCTTCTCTTAAGAGGTTTTATTCTTTTTCTAGCTAATCAGCTTCTAGTGCCACTAGATTAGGTTGATCCCTTTCAGAGGATTATGATGATTATTATTGTTATTTTTAGTATTGTTACTTTTTCTTCCTCCTCTACAGTTGGAAGAATATATTCCATAATTTCCTTAGCTACCAAACGAGATCTGGGTAGTCTCCGCCTTGCATCATGGTATATAGGGTTGCCTCGAGCTGGTAAAATTAGCTCTCGAGCTTAGCAAGTGCTGAGTCAGAGCCGAGGATCGGCTCCGAACCCATCCAGCAAGAAAGAAGGTGAGAGAAGACAACTAACATGGAACGTTATGGTAGGTACATAACTTCTTATTATCATACTTTGCTTGCCATTTTCAGACCATACAGACACCCAACTTCTTCTCTTTGCAGAAAGTCGTAAGATTCTTTCCCCAGGAGTCCTCCATGATTCTTACTGTAGCCCTAATCCTCACTCACACTTGACATTTGAGATCCTTGGCCCATAAACACTGGCAAGTGTACTTTGACTGGTCAAAGTACAGACAGTGCATGTAAAATATGCACACTTGATAATGAACGGGTGTGGTTGTGTCTTCTTAACTGTCTCCATTTTTGTTGCTACTCCTGTCTCATAAGTCTTCAATTAACCACCCCAGACAAGATGAGTGCAAAAAGAAAAAGCTATTCCATCGAGTTCAAGAAAGGAATTGTGGAGGACTCCCGGGGAAAGAATCTGATGGCTTTCTGCAAAGGGAAGAAGTTGGATCTCTGAATGGTCCGAAAATGGCGAGCAGAGTATGATAACCTTTAGGCCCGAAAGTCCTTAGGCTTTTGAATAGTGGCCAAGGCTTTTGCCACCCCCATAGTGCCTTTTTTAGGCAAGGCTCAAAAGGCAAACCCACCACCGTAAATAGCACAAGTAACCAAAAAACTGAGGGTAATGCTACTCAACGCCAGAAGTCTAAACCTCAGAATGCATGCACTCGAGGCACTCCTCAGTATGAAGAACATCGATATCTATGCAGTAACAGAAACCTGGTTTAAGGCTCCAGAGAGCACCCCAGCACTACCAGGCTATAACTCATACCATACTTTTCGGCCACAGAACCCAGACCGAAACACATAAGGTGGGGGTGTATCCATATTCATCAAGGATACCCACACCTCCAGGTTAGTGGCACAGCACAATGCCTCAGAGATCATCCATGTGCAACTAACAACGGGCAAAACTGTAATTCAAATTGTAGCTTGCTACAGATCAACCACCATGACCCAGGACCCTCATTCCGCATTTGTGGAGACACTGGAAAATATGAAGATACTACCAAACACCCTAATATTGGGTGATTTCAATTACCCAAACATTAACTGGGAGAACTACTCAAGGACTAACTCTCTTGCCCAACGCTTCCTAGAATTTATAAACTTGAATGCCCTGGATCAACTGGTCAACACCCCCACCAGATGTGACAACATATTGGACCTAGTCATCACCAACATGGGCGACCAGTGTTCTACACCGGAGGTCAAACCCTCGCTGGTTACATCAGATCATAGACTAATCACTCTGGATATCCACATTCCGCTCCCACCCCCAATCAAGGAAACCACCATGAAAAACTTTTCAAAAGCAAACTTCACGTTACTTAAGACCGAGGTGGAAAGGTTCACAGTCCCCATGCTAAAGGACAATGCTGTCCAATCTGCTGAATCCCTTACAAAGGCACTCTATGAGCACCTGCAAGAATGCATGGATCATGCTATCCCAAGCAAAACTCACTCCTCCAAGAAAAGGAAACCAGTCTGGTGGACCCCTGCCATAAACAAGCTATACAATAAAAGGAGGACGCTAGTGCAGAAAAGAGTAAAATCCCAAGAAGGAAAGACATCCCTGATCAGTATCAGCAAGAAACTATGATCCCTTGTTAAATCATCCAAGGCTAGCTTTGAAAGAAAAATTGCCAAGGACTCCAAAGATAACCACAAAGCATTCTTCAGCTATGTCAAGAACCTAAGTGGAAACTCTCAGACCTGCTCTGAGTTAGTGCAGAATGGCACAAAATACACTGAACTGACTGATATTGCCAACATTCTGGCAGACAGGTTTAGTGCAAATTTCACCCCCCTATCAGCCCCTAAAGGGCCCATAACCATACAAGAAGAATGCAGTGCCCCGGCAATCACTGACACACAGGTTAAAACAGCCCTATCCAAAGCCAAAAATGCAGCTTCAATGGGACCAGACGGTGTCCCAGGCTGTGTCTTACACAAGCTCCAAAATGAACTAACCCCTCACCTAAACACACTGTTCAAATTCAGCCTCTCTACAGGCTATGTACCCATAGAGTGGCGCACAGCAACAGTTATCCCACTCCACAAAGGTGGAGCCACAACGGACCCCAGGAACTATCGCCCTATAAGCCTGACTAGCCTGGTCTGCAAGGCTATGGAGCACATCATCATGGAATTCATTAACAGAGACATTGAGAACCTTCAAACATTGGACCCTACCCAGTTTGGCTGTGTTAAGGGCAGATCATGCCTCCTAAACCTGGTTGACTTCTTTGAGACAGTTACCAAGGCTTTAGATGGGGGAAAAGAGGTTGTCACAGCCTACCTAGGCCTCGCAAAGGCTTTTGACACCATTCCCTATTCTGGTATTATAGACAAGCTCACCAGCCTGAACATAAACCCCTATCTAATAAACCTGACTTTATTACCTATTTAATAAACCTGAATTTATTCACAATTTGGATTCCTATTTGGCAATTTGTCACTTTGGAGTACTGTTGGATTGCTTCTACGCTGTCACTTCCTTGTATAAACCCCTACATCTTGAGATGGGTTCCTATTGGCTCACGGATAGAACCCACACAGTGAGAGTTGCAGACTCTAGGTCCGACTCTAAACCAGTTACAAGTGGCGTCCCCCAGGGCTCAGTCCTGGGACCCCTCCTGTTCAGTATATACTTCTCAGAGGTACAGGCAAGCACAAGAGGGCTATGGCTGACCAAGTTCGCAGACGACTGCAAACTGGGGGCCATAATTGACTCTCCAGCTTATACAGACATCCTCCAGAAGGGTCTCACTGAGACAAATACCTGGTGTCAAAATCATGGCCTCAAGCTAAATGCCAAAAAGTGCATAATCACCCCCTTTGGGAAAAACAAAGTACCATGAACTACCACATACGTGGTAGTCCCCTAAATACAGAAAATGTAATAAGGGATCTGGGGACCCAAGTAGATAGTAATCTCTGCTTTGATAATCATATTGCCAAGGTGGTTAGAAAATCCTTCGATGTGGCCCACCTAATCACAAAAGGGTTCGCATCTAGAACAAAAGAGGTTATTGTGCCTTTCTACTCATCAGACCCATCATAGAGTACAATGCCCCATTTGGGATGTACCTTACAAGACACCTGCAACAGCTGGAAAGACTACAGAAGTACCTCACCAAGAGGATTACTGGCCTCAAACATATGCTCTATGTAGCCCAACTCCAGCTGTACTCGGTTGCGTACCGCTTACTCAGAGGTGATCTCTGCCTGACATACAAGGCCATGTCCAATGCAGAATTGATGGACATGCTCCACCTAAAAAAAAAAATCCCCAAGAGCCACATGCTTTAGAGATCTAAACCTCACCACAACGATAAATAGGACGTGCTGGAGGGATAGATTTCTGTCCCAGAGACTCCCCATGCTTTGAAACAGAATTCCAATCTACATTAGGCAGAGCCCCTCACTAACACTCTTCAAGAGAAACTGTGATGAGTAGATGGGAAACAGAAAATTTACCCCGGGGATCACTGCAGTGGCTCTGCTGGACAGAGGCACAGGGAACTAATGGCTCTGCTGGACCAAAGCACAGGGAACTAATTTAAGGGGGTGGCAAAAGCCAACACATTCTGGCTAGGCTTATAGATTCCCTCGGGCAGATAGCCTAGTACTTACCTATGAACCTCAGTCATCAGGTGGACGAGGGAAATGCTAAGAAGTGCAAGTGTGGATCAGGTCAGCCACCATTATTTCCTGAGTTGGAAGACATCATATGTGAATGGATTGCTAACAGGAAAACAAAGGCTTTGGTTGTGCACAGGGCTGATATTCAAGCATTTGCCCTTGCAATGGCACCACAGTTAGAAATATCCCCAAAGCATCACAATATTGGCTGGATGGCTTTCTTCAGCGATATGAACTGTCTCTAAGAAGACTGACAACACTGTCAAGTTGGAAGATACTGAAGTTATTAAACATGCACTTGCATTCAAGTCCTTTGTTGATGGCATTGACTTTTCTAAATACCAACTCTCCAACATGATTGCTATGGATGAAACTGCAGTGTTTATGGGCCAAGGACTTCAAATAATTGATCAGAGGGGTGCCTAGTCAATCTACATTCCCTCCACTGGTTACGAAAGTGCACATGTTACCTGTGTGAAGGCTGCCAGCCTAGCCAGATAGAAGTTTATAGATAATTCTGTCATTTGTAAATATTAATGTAAAACACATGCTTGTTGTCTTAAATGGAAAAAATACTGTTACATGTGGAACTGCAAAAATGTAACAACAGTGCACTCTGCTGTAAGGAAGCTAAGTCAAGCATTTTATGACTGTCTTTGATATTTAAAGTTGCCTGTCTAGGTGAAGGAATTCTTGCTATTGTTTTAAGGGCTGAGTTAATGGCCAGAATTTGCATGCATAAATGTCCTTTATGGCTTTGCTTCCTGACCTGGTGTGAGCTTACTAAAGAATGTAAATGTAGATCTGAAGTAGGAGATTCATTTGTCTGCAACCTGTGGGTTATGGATCTGACATCGGATCCGAACCGTCATGGTTTACCAGCTATGGATCCAAGCTCTCAGCTCCTCCCCTCACCCATAATGCCCTGCTCTCCCTACATGACCTCAGATCTTGTTTGCCGCGCTGGTGACCAGATTTGTATTCCTAAGCTCTTCAGCTAAGTGCAGTTTTCTAGTGTTTACAGTGTTTAAATTTGTAATTTTGTGTGAAAGTTGTGAGAAAGTTTAGGTTTCCCTATTACTTGATTATACTTTTTAGTATTTTAAATTTATTTTTACTTTTCCCTCCCCTCGCTGGTAGCGTAGTGTGTGTTTGGGCCTGTGTGTGCTTTAGTTACTTTTGCTTTACCCTAGTTTAAGTAACTTTTTGTGTACTTTGGGATGTCTGAACAACCCAAAGCAGTGTTTTCTAAGTGCTCCGAGTGTGGCCATAGGCTTTCCCTGGCTGATAGCCACACTCGGTGCGTTAGATGCCTTGGGGTTGAACACCTCACTTCTGGATGTTCCATTTGTGCAGGGTTCAACCCCAGGGCATTGAAGGAGCGGAGGTCCAAGCTTGTCTTGGCGGGTCTTTTGCCACCGGACTCGGCTCCGCCTCCCTCCTTCGGGTAACCGTTTCTACGGTTGTCTCCTCTCCAGCTCCCCCTCCTCCTCCTGGGACTCAACCTCCCTGTAGTGGTTCGGAGGAGAGGGAAGCTAGAAAGAAGGACCGGAGGGAGAAGCACCATAAGCGGCGGGCCGAGACCTCTGTTTCGGCCCCGCCAGTCAAGCGGGCTTCTCCTCTGGCCTCCTTGTCTGCTGGCTCTCCCCCTACTCGGCTCCGGTCTCCTGTGTGTTTTTCACTGGGACCTGAAGAGGAGGAGACCCGATCTCCGTCGAGGCTATCCAGGAGGCACTCAAGGCCTACCTCGGTAGCCTCGTCGAGATCAACCTATAGCCTGTCAGACGCTGATCTGGACCGGATGATGAGAAGGTTCATCCAGGCCCAGATGCAGATGGGAGTGTTTGCCTCCCTCTGGGGAGCTCGACCCCTTTTTTCAAGCCAATTGCTCCTTCTCCGACCCGCTACCCGGGTTCGGAGCAGTTGGAGCCGAGCAGCTTCGGAGCCGGGGGTGGGTCGGTGCCAATAGTACTTGGTACTTCGGATCTGACCCTGCCCTTGAGTGCTTCGGATCTGACCTCTCGGAGCCTGATCCGAGCTTCGGATCCGGGGGGATCAGTGCTCCTTCGCGCCGTCTGTGTCGGAGCGCACTGTCCCTTCGGATCCGAGTGCCGGCGCCGGCTCCGATCCACTCCTCGGATCCGAGGGGAGCCATTGTCGGATCCTTTGGTCGAGGTCGGCTCCCCTTCGGCTTTTGATGTAGTGGAGAGGGCCCTGTTGAGGGTCTCCGGACCCCGGCACTTGCTTCGCCCGCCCCGTGCTCCATCTGCACTGGGTCAGGCTTCCACCATCCGGCCCTTGGGACAGCCCGCTCCTTTGCCCCAAGCTGTTCCCCTGGAACAGGTCACTGTTTGCGAGGAGTCCTCTGACAGCCCCCCGGAGGATGTTCCCCGCAAACATACGTGCAAAAGGAGGCACATTGACTCCCCCGAGTCTCTCACAGAAGACACGGATTTGGAGGAAGGGGAAGGCTCCCCAAGGTCACCCCCCGAGGATGTCTCATTTGGAGACATCATGGAAATGCTCCATATAAGGGGGGGTGGTCTGCCCCCAAGTCTTCCTCTGACGAGTCCGTGTTCTTGGAGGCATTTGAAGCGGGCCCGTCTACCTCTTGGCTGTCCCCTCCTGCCGACCCCCTGGTGGACCTCATTACCACCAGGGCGTGGAAGGAACCGGACACCGTGGAGCCAATCCCAAAAAGGCCCGACCGTATTCTCAGTCCCCCGGCTGACCGTGCCCATTGGAGTAAGGGGCCTCTGGTAGATGCCATGTTGACGGCGGCGGCCACCAAGAGGGAACTTGCTCAGGAGAGTCCCTCAGTCCATCCCCCGAGCAAGGAGTCTCGATGATGGACCGCTTGGGAAGCGGATGTTTAGTTCAGCGACCTTCTCTGTGAGGGCGCTGAACTATCTGGCACACGTGATTAGGATGCAGCGCGATCTTATAAAAGAATATGCTGCATCCCCCCCAGAGTCCATGTCGGAGGAGGACAAAGTGCTGCACTCCACCCGCATGGCCACTTTCAGGTCCGTCACTAATACCTCTATGCGGCTACTGTCCCATGCTACGGAAGGTGCCGCTAGAGCCGCAGGGGCAGGCCTAGTTACTAGACGTCAGGCCTGGCTCCGGCATTGCGATTTCTCAGAGCCCTTCAAGGCCATTTGCTAACGCCTTGATGGTTCTGCCCTCTTTGGCAAAACGGTTCGTGACACTTTGACCCAGAGCGAGAAGGGCGGGAAGACGCTGTCTGCCGTCGGAATCTGCTTCTCTGCACCCCAGAGGCCCTATTCTAGGAACCAAAAGGGTCAGAAGAAGATGTGGTTCCGAAGTCGCAGCAATCCCAGCCTGCTCCGGACAACCAGTCCTTCCGTGGCAGAGGAGGACAGGGAGGACGCCGCCCTAGGGGCAGAGGGGCTCCTAGGAACTTCGGGTCCAGAGAACCTTCTCTGAACGGCCCCGCAGCAGCCCTGAGGGGTTGCCCGGCTGCTCCACTCTGGAGGCAGTCGGGGACGTTTTTCGGAGCACCTAGCGGCATGGGAGTCCATAACATCAGACCGCTGGGTTCTCCAGATTATATCCAGAGGATACCGTATCCCTTTCTTCACTTGCCAAAATTGAAGTCCCTCCCGACGCTCCACCCGGTCAGTGGGAGGCCGCTTTGGCAGAAATTGGCCATCTGCTAAAGAAAAGAGCCATCCAGCCCGTCCCCAGACCAGATCGGATCAGGGTTCTACTCCAGGTTCTTTTAGTGCCAAAAGACGGGGATCTAAGACCAATTTTAGACCTTTCACTCTTGAACCTGGCAGTTCCCAAGGAGAAGTTCAATGGTCACGTTGCAGTCTATTCTCCCCTTCTGGGAGAAAATCACTGGATGTGCTCCATAGACCTCAAGGATGCGTACTACCACATACTAATGGACAGGCGCCCAGGAGGTTTCTCCGCCCGGCTGGGAGCCAGTCACTACCAATTCTGGGTCCTTCCCTTTGGTCTCACCACAGCCCCCAGGGTGTTCACCAAAGTATTAGCAGTGGTAGCGGCCCACCTGAGGCTTCAGGGGGTGCAGGTCTTTCCTTACCTGGACGACTGGCTTCTCACCGCCCCAACAAGGCATCTACTTCTCTTGGCGAGACTCCTTTCTCCATCTTGCTCCACGCCTGGGCATCACGATAAACACAAAAAATCCAACCTAGCACCCACTCAGCTCATAGATTTTATAGGTGCCAGGTTAGACACGAGGAGACTGAGAGCCTTCCTCACAGCGGACAGAGTGCAAAGCCTACAGCTCCAGGTGCGGGCCATTCTCCACTCAAATTCAGTTCCGTGGAGTTGGTCCTGAGGGCCCTAGGGTCCATGGCGGCAGCGATTGCTTCTTCCTCTCACCAGGTTCAATATGCGATGCTTCAATGGACTCTCATGGTTCAGTGGTCTTGCTCTTCCTATGCATCATCCCATTGCGATCAGCAAAGCATGCAGGTGGTCCCTCCTGTGGTGGCTACACTCTCCAGATCTCCACGGAGGCCGCCTTTTGTGCCTCTCCCCTCGCCACGGTGACCACGGACGCCTCCGCCTTGGGTGGGGGCATTTTGCAGGCCGGACGGTCCAAGGCACGTGGACGATTCAGAGACCTTGCTGCATATCAATGTCCTAGAGATGAGAGCAGTGCTCTTAGCGTTGCTAGCACTTCAGGCCTTTCTTCCCTTGGGAACAATTGCGATTCAATCGACAACATGTCTGTTGTCTGGTATATCAACAAACAGGGAGGAACCAGGTCTTACCCCTTTGTCGAGAAGCCATGAGAGTGTGTGAATGGGCAATCTCCACCAACCGCTTTCTCATAGCAACGCATATTCCGGGTCGATCCAACATCCTGGCGGACAAACTCAGTCGCACCATTCTCACCCCTACGAGTGGTCTCTCAATACTCAGGTAGCAGAACGCATCTTCGCACAGTGGGGAACTCCTTGTTGCGATCTTTTTGCGTCTCCCTCAAACACCAAATGCGACAGTTTTTTCGCCCTGATACCTCCTCCCGGAGGTTCTCCAAGAGACGCCTGGTGCATGCTTGGCCACCCGGTCTTCTTTATGCTTATCCCCCTTTGCCTCTGATGCTCCAAGTTCTTCAGAAAGCCTCTCGGTTGGGGTGCAGAATGATCCTCATTGCTCCTTTTTGGCCTCGACAGATCTGGTTCCCCTTCCTAAGGTCTCACTCAGTGAATCCTCCTTGGATTCTAGATCCCATTCCGGATCTGATTTCTCATCCATCCCATCTATCTCCTCCGAACCTGGACAACCTCAAGCTGACCACTTGGCTGCTCCAGTTCCACTCCTGATCAGGACTCCCGGTATTTCGTCCCCTGTTAAGGCCATCCTGGTGGCAGCTCACAAGCCATCCACTAGGAAAGTCTACCGTAGCAAGTGGAAGCAGTTCTCTTTGTGGGTGGAACGGCAAGGCCTAAACCCCTTCACAGTTCCTCTCCCTTTGGTGCTTGACTTCTTAACCACTCTTTTTAATGATGGTGCCAGCAGTTCCACGGTCAAAGTACAGCTTGCAGCAATTTCTCATTATCACATTGGTCATGACTCCAGTCCACTGATGTCTGCCAAATTGTGTAAGATTTTCCTTAAAGGTACCTTTCTTCTCAGGCCCCCTATAAAGCAAGCGGTTCCTCCTTGGGACCTTTCCTTAGTTCTTCAGGCCTTGACCGCTCCCCCCTTCGAACCTGCGGCTACTGTAGATCTGAAATTCTTATCTTTCAAGACTGCCTTCTTAGTAGCCATTACTTCGGCCAAGAGAGTCTCAGAGCTTCAAGCATTATCAGCTAAACCTCCGTACTTGGTCTTTCATCCGGACCGTGTTTTCCTCATGACCAACCCGTCCTTTCTTCCTAAGGTAGCTTCTGAAGCAAACATTAATCAATCCAGTAACCTCCCTGTTTTCTTCCCCAAATATCAAAACAAGGGTGAGTACAAGCTTCACTCCTTAGACGTTCACAGGCAACTTAGATTTTATCTAAACAGGACTGCTGGTCATAGGCAATCCAACCAGTTGTTCATTTCCTTTGCTAAATTTAATTTGGGCAAGCCAATTTCCAAAGTCTCATTATCTCGCTGGATTTCACAATGTATCTTACTAGCTTATCAAGCTTTGGGAAGGCCCGCACCGGAGGGTGTACATGCCCATTCAACCCGGTCAGTCTCTACCTCGGCCACCTTTAAGGCTAGGATTCCTCTAGATGATATTTGTGCAGCAGCCATGTGGGCTTCATCTCATACTTTTATTTCCCACTACAAGTTGGATCTTGCATCTAGAGGTAGAGCATCCTTTGGCTCCGCGGTGCTCCAGAATATCCTTCCATGATGGCCGCCCAAGATTCAGGTAGCTGGGGACTCTGTCCCACAGGTTGCAGACAAATGAATCTCCTACTTCAGATTTAGAAGTTATATACTCACCATAACGTTCCATCTGAATAGGTGTATTCATTTGTCTGCAACCATCCCGCCCTCCTATCCCCCTGGCCTTTCAGTTTCCTGCATATGTTGTGTTACCCTTTTCAGGGTGTTTATGCTGTTGGCAAACTCGATCTGAGGTCATGTAGGGAGAGCAGGGCATTATGGGTGAGGGGAGGAGCTGAGAGCTTGGATCCATAGCTGGAAAACCATGCCGGTTCGGATCCGATGTCGGATCCATAACTCACAGGTTGCAGACAAATGAATACACCTACTCAGATGGAACGTTATGGTGAGTACATAACTTCTTATTTCTGTTAGCCTGGGAACCCATGGAATTGTGAAGAATGATGTAATGTGAACCAGGAATGTGATTTTAAAAACAGAGAAAATCAGAGAGCATTAAGTATTATTGTCTTGACCATCCAACTCACCAGCACTGTCTTGCTCTAGATGTAAGTTTATCTTAGACTTGTGTTTTCTCTTAGAAATAGCTAGAAACTAGAAAGATTAGACTAAGTGTTTTTCTGTGATGTCAGAACTGTACTGCTGAATTATTTTAAGTATTTATCTGTGATCTCCGAAGTCTTGACTAGCACTGTGTAGTAAAAAGTATTGTCTTGTGTCTTTAATTATTTATTATTAAATATTTTAAACCCTTTTAACAGTGGCTGTATTATGTAGAGATAAGTTAAGCTCTAAGAGTACATTGCATGTATATAGCGATCCTGTACCAAGTCACTCTAATAAGCCTTGACCATTTAGTTATACTACCAATAGGATAATAATATTGCACAGTAAAAATTGGACACATTTGTAAGGGCCTTTGGGTAGCTAATAATTATTAGCTGGGTGGTGGCAGTGATTTCTACCATATAGTCTGGGAAAAGGGGGCACAGCTGGAAAACCTGTGCCAGCCTTCCCCAGGAGTGTCTGTGTGGTTATATAAACTCTTCTCAAAGTGTGTGTGTGTGTGTGTGTGTGTGTGTGTGTGTGTGTGTGTGTGTGTGTGTGTCAGCTACTTGGGCAGGGACACAAAGCACTGGTTGGACAAAGAGGGTGCTGGAGATTTTAGCTTGCCACTAGGCTGAGGCCTGGACCCTATAGCTGTGCCACTGAGGAGTCTTATTGGGAACCTGGAGAGCAAGGGAGCGACCAGCCCCAGACTGACTGTGATCTCTGTGTGCTCTTAAAGGAAATTGCACTTTTACACATTTACTGTGTGTATTTGTTATTATTTCCTCCTATATGAGACGCCCCTCACTGGTGTTAGTGGTGAGGATTGAGGCTCCATGATTCCTGGGCCAGGGAACGGATGTCACAAACTGTATTTTGGCAATTCATCTAGATGGAAAGAAAACCCTACCACTAATTATTAGTAAGGTCAAGAAAGATAAGATTGAACGTCTTTCAGGCATTTACATTCCTGAAACCAAAAAAGCCTGGTACACACAAAGGGTTATAAGGAAGTGGGTCGATGTAATGCTGTCACTTGTTTTGCGAGGTGGTGAAAGAGGTCTGTTAGTCTGGGATTCAGCCAACACTCACCGCTCTAAAGTCATGAAGAACTTCCTAGAACAGATCAAATAATGATTCCCACAGGAATGACTGCCTATCTCCAGACTCTTGATATTGCAATAAACAAGCCGTTCAAGGACCATTTGCACATGGAACTCAATGACTACATTGAAAATAGAATGGAGAGAAATCAGCATGGAAACTTTGAGAAGCATAGCCTGCAAGGGGTATCATGGGACAAAATCACTGACAGCTGTGTTGGCCAATGCACTACAAGCAGGCTACATGGACAAGCAGTGCTCATTTAAGGATAGCTCTATTGCTAGGCATGACAGATTGGGGCCAATGGTTCTACAGGAAATGGAATTGCAAGAAATTCAAGTCGGAATTTGGGGGTTGGAGACTTATGATGATGTTCCAGAAGAAGATGGCATGGCTGTATTTGAATAACTTTTCCGTTATTGGGGGACAGAGTGGATTGCTTCTGCTTTCAGCTGCCAGCAAGCTCTTGTTAACTGTTTGACTTTATTGTATTAAGGTAATGTTTCATTATCAAGGGGTAATTACAAAGTAAGGCCACTATTCCCAGACTTCATTTTTATGACTTTCCATCATTCTTCTCTTATGGTTTGGGTAAGGAATAAAGAAAGCATCACCACTCAAAAAGTGGCAGTTGTTCACCTGTTTTATTCCCCTTCTCCAATACACATGTATTAAGATTTTTCTGTACTTTCTGTTAAGCATGAACTATTGCACTGTGAAAGCCAAGGTGTAGATATTCTGAAGTTGAAATGTTTGTTGCACTGCTTATGTAGAATTCTCACACAACTGTTAACACATTACCTAGAACTGTTGCCCAATAACGGAAAAATACCAAATGTCAGTTTGTGTACATGAATAAATGTTGATTTTTGTACATGAATAAATGTCGATTTTTGTACATGAATAAATGTCAATTTGTGTACACGAATAAATGTTGATTTTTTGTACATGACTAAATGAATAAATGTAGATTGTTGTACGGGGGGGTAAATAAGGCATCCCCTGATAATAAGCCCTAATGCATATTTCAGCAGGGGGAAAAAGTATAAGACCCGGTCTTATTTTCAGGGAAATACAGTAGGTCCTGAATTTCTATGTTTGTTTTTTAAATACAATTGCTGTGCCTCCAACTTTTTTGGTTGTTCAGTCTTTTCGTCTTAAATTATAGCAAGGGGAAATTATTTAATTGTTAGTTGTGACAGCTTTTAACCAAGTTTCAGTGGGCATGACAATATCAGGTGAGTAGAAGGAAAGGTTCCCATGCAGATCCGGATTTTGTTTGTGATGCTTCCAGTGTCAATGTTTAGTAGTAGAAGATCAGTGGATTTTTTTTAGTAAGTTGGGGTAAGGTATGAGTGGTGTTTTGTGTGATAGGGTGGTTGATGGGTTTGTAAGGGCCAGGGTTTAGGTGTACATCTCTGCAGAGAGCTTGTCTAGATGTAGTTTGTAGTATGATGTTAATGAAGTTAGCAATAAATAAGTGGTATTTTAAGGATGGCTTATTTGTCTAGTGTGTATGTAATGAGGGGTAATAGGATGTGGTGATTGAGAGCTGTTTGAAATATAGAGGGGTGGATGACCAGTTTAAAGGTGTTGATGTAGTTCGGTTAGTGTTGGTGGTGGCATGATGAGGTAATGATATAGGAGTAGTGTGGTAGTATGAGGTTATGTGTGCAAGTAGACTAAGAGCTATAATAGTAAAGGTGTGAGTAAGGTAACTGTTGAAGATTTAGTTTGTAGGGGTTTGAGGTTTATGTAATTAGAGTGGCAATAGTTGTGGTGCTTATAATGATGAAGGTTTATGAATGTAACTAAAATTAATTAGTAGGTGGTAAGGTGGAGGGGTTATAATTTATAATTGTTGGCTCGATTCTGTTTTGGTGATAGGTTGTTGTGAAAGTGTTGATATAAAATGTTGGGATGTTGGAGGTGGGTTGTTAAGTGGGAGTGGCTAAGAGCTGATTATTTGGTTCTCTGTAGTGATTTGATTATGTCAAGTGGTGGGAGTGGTTAGTCAGTATAAATCTAATGAACGAAGGGGTGGGTGGGTGAGAAAAGGGGTAGGGTAAGGAAGTGGAGTAATCCCGAGCTAAGTGAGGGTGAATGGAGTGGGTTGCACTCAAGGAGTCAAACAAATGAAAAACAATCTGTGAGCAGAGGACTTCAGCAGGTCTGTAACTGTGCTGATACTTATTTATTGGA
The DNA here is from genome assembly GCF_019279795.1 of Protopterus annectens. NCBI lineage: Eukaryota > Metazoa > Chordata > Ceratodontiformes > Protopteridae > Protopterus > Protopterus annectens. The sequence goes on from NC_056743.1 coordinate 1,413,922,813, forward strand.
CAGACTTCCATAGTAAATTAAAATGCCCAAATACAAATTGTTTGTTACTGTCTAGGGAAAGAGTTTTATCTGAACGTGAAAGGAGGAGAGAAAGATGGCAGGGTGAGATTAAATACAAGGAAAGCTAATTAGGCTATTATCTAAGAACCGAGTCAGAGTTAGCTTGGCAACAGTGTCAGCAACCTCATTAGAAAATAGTAACTTGAGAATATACAAGCAGTAAAACAGAATTTAATAAAATGTGCATATGAGCAGACACAATGTAAAGGTCTAAAAAAAAAATAAGAGTAACTTATAGGAGGATCAGCAAACAGGCCTAGAAGTGGTGAGCAACACAATGCTAGTGCACTTTTGCAGTTTAGGGGCAAATTGTGTAATTTAAAAATGGCGTCCGCTTAAATGGCTCAGTTAAATAAATTTATTTTATTTATTTATTTTATTTTACATTTGTTGACCGGGCTAGTCTAACTGGATACTTGTCCATTTATAGTAGATGTCCGGGGTGAAAAGCTCTGCATAAAACAGATAAAGAAACAGAACATTAAAACTTCAGTTACAGAACATTAAAGTTACTAATAGCTTGTTAGACAAAAACAGGTGTTACAAGGCAATTTAGCATATATGGAATACAGTAGAACATGTAGAACAAACATGAGTTAAGATAACCCTTTTATTTATTTATTTATTTTTTAAGTGTAAGTAACATGAGAACAGACTAGTTAAAAACAGGATTGGAGAGTTAGTGGGGGGGGGGGGCAGAAACTCATAAAAGAGACAGAGAGATTTCAGTTCTGGTTTTCCTGGGTACAATAAGTACAGCTAGAAGGTAGAGTGCTTAAAGTGGCAATAAATTGAGTAATAGCATAGGAGAAACTGATAATGATGAAAATAGGCAGAGAAAGTCTTAGTCAAGGTTAGTACAGGGACATAGCCAGTGGCTGGTAAGGTGTGATTTGATTATGCGAATTGCGTAGTAGGGGGAGGGTCAGCTATTACAGTTTCACCCCGTTAGAGGAGATGCAACAACCAGCCATATTCCAGGTTAGTGCAAATAAATAAATAATTAAATAAATATTGTATGTGCATCTGGCCTCAAGGAGTCAAACAAATGAAAAACAATCTGTGAGCAGAGGACTACAGCAGGTCTATTGCAAAGCTGTTATTTATTGTACAGACTTCCATAGTAAATTAAAATGCCTAAGTACAAATTGTTTTTTTACTGTCTAGGGGGAGAGTTTTATCTGAAGGTGAAAGGAGGAGAGAAAGAGGGCAGGGTGAGATTAAATACAAGGAAAGCTAATTAAGCTATTATCTAAGAACTGAGTCAGAGTTTAAGGTAACAATAATGGAGAAACTGAGTATGTGACTGGGAAGGGGCAGACTAGTGCCAAAGACTTCAGGAAATCTGACCACTTGCTTGTTTCCTTTTCTGCTACCCAACTGGGCAAATCAGTATCCAAATTTGCATTGGCCAAATGGTTAACTTAATGTATTTCCTTTGTTTATTGTAAAAAAGGTTTATCCTTGCCCAAGCCTCCTAGAGGTTCCATGAGGTCTATGGCAGTTTCTTCAGCCTTTTGGTCAAGGGCTTCTTTAGACATTTGTGCTGCTACAACTTGGACTAGTTCTCACATTTTTATTGCTCATTACAAATTAGATTTGATTTCTAGGAACAGAGCAGCCTTTGGCTCTGCAGTACTCCGGAATATCCTTTCATGAGGGCCTCCCAAGGTTGTAGTAGCTGGGGACTCTCTCCCATCAGTTGAGGAATGAATGAAAAGGACAACATCAGATAAAAAAATGATGTACTCACCATAATGTTGTATCTGTGTTGTCCGTTTTCATTCTTCATCAACTACCCACCCACCTTCCCCTATCATTTACTTCTGGAGAGATCTAAGAGTCATGCAGGAACCTTTTTTCCTTGTTTGAGTTCCAGCTTCCTTTCTACTTTCTCCTTTTTCCTTTCTCCCTTTGTTAATCAATGTACTAGGGTGTCCCTTTATATCTAGGGGCAGCAAACATGATCTGAGGTATGTTCGGTTAGCGGCACATTATGGATAAAGGGAAAAGCTCAAGATTTTTGGATCCAGTGATCTGGTAAAAGCGTCTGAGTTTGATCTGAGTCTCAGATCCAAAGCCATCAGTTTAGGAAGAATAGAAATGGACAACACAGATGGAACCTTATGGTGGTTGCATAACATTTTTTTCTATACAGTGATCAAAGTTCTCTGCACAGAAACACATTTGTCGTTTCTCTGAGGTACTATGGTCTTGGAGATATATGGGTCTACTTTTAAATACTGAACTGCCAGTAGACCAAACCAAAAAAGATCGAGACCTGCAACATGAACAGTCACAATCCCAAAACGTTACAAACTCGAATCCCAGAATGCTAAAACCCCAAAACCAGCAGTTTCCTGCACTACAATGATAATAAAAAATACAACTGCTCCTCCCACACACCTTGCAAATTAAATATACCATCTCCGAGATCACACTAATTTTAGAAAAAGGATAAACCCTAATGATCGCTATAATACACTTCTCTCTTATTAGGTTCAGCCTACGTACAGAACACTACACACACTACAGCCTTCCACTTCAAAAAACATCATGTATCATAAGCAACTAAGTCTGTTGAATTACTCACCACTACAAAAAGTTAAACTTGCATAGCGCGTCTTCACCTATTTTACACTTTGAAACACCATAAATGTTTCCACAGATACCATGACCTTAGAATGCAAACTCCACCATATGTTTTATGTACTTAACAGAGAACCTTAAAGAGACAGTACAATATTAAGCCACTTGCTGTTTAACTTGTATTACACTTTGGTATTCTAGGATTCAAGTTTCTAATGTTTTGAGATTCTGATTGTTTGAGTTTCTGGTCTAGGTCTTTTGTGGTTCGGTCTACTGGTATTTCGGGATTTAAAATAGATCTATATATATATGTGTGTATGTATATATATATATATATATATATATATATATATATATATATATAGTTATATATAGGTCTATGTCAGATGATCGAGTTTCAGAAACTCAAAATTCATATGGTTGAGACCATATGATCGATTTTACGAAAACTCGAACATCAAAAAACCCACATAAATCTACCTTTTTTATGTTTTTGCCAAGGGGCAAGCCCCACTGCACCCCACCCCGCAACTTATAATACCAACTCTGAGATAGCAGTACAATGAGGAAAAAGGTAAATTTCCCGATCCGTTTTGTATCGTAATCTCCATTCAAAAGCTTCAGGTTTTCAAAAACACAATCATATGGTCTAGACTATATGAATTTCGAGTTTCTGAAAACTTGATCAACTGATAGGGACATATATATATATATATATATATATATATATATATATATATTTTTTTTTATTTTATTTTTTTAAATATGTATTGTTATACACACACACTTAGCATGGGGTACTGGAAATGCCACTTGATGTTGATGCACGGGGGGATGATAATTTTTGATATCTGCGTAAGAAGCTGCAATAAACTTATTGCCTGTTTGGCAAATTAGTCTTGTTGATTGACTAAATATGATGTGCAGATACATCATGAGTTTGCCACCAAAGTAATGGACCATGTCTGTGTCTGTGCTCTGTTTGTTTGTTTGCTTGTTTCTATTTTTATTTAATTTGGTTAACCAGATAGATTGAACAAGTCCATATATCTCTTACTGGCACAATGTGGGCACACAGAGAAACAATTGTGTGTTCAGGGTCACACAGAATGCAAATGGAGACCATCTGGATTCAGTCCTTGACCTCCAGCTTCATGACTCATTTCATTAAACAGCATGTAATGCCAGTTCTGTTTTGTTGCTCTTTACTGTGCCATCTGTATTATAGACAATTGAATTTTTCTGTTCCCTGTTTAGAACCCAGGGCTCACCTTAAGTAAAATGGAGGGCTAAGTAATTTAAGTTCCCTTTTTCCCTGCTGCCCCATATCCCATGTATCATCCCTACATCCCAGCACCACCACTTGACACTGTCTCCAACATTTAAACAAATATGGCGTTGTAAGGTATGGCACTTACCTATATTTTACTTCCAACTGCCATCCATGTATATTTGTAATATATTCATCAAAGGTGTGTGTGGAAGTTTTTTCATGTATTTATAATCTCTGCTTCTGTTATGAGACTATTTTGTACATTAGAACCACAAGTTTCCATCAAAAAGGGCCTGGTCAAAAGGCAATAGCAGTAAATTATGTACTCACATATGAATTGGTTCAGCAATATCTGTATTTATGGAGATGTGATAGAATGATATATTTATGAGTATGGGTTAAAATGATTCTGGTGTGGCAGCTAAGGATATGTGGGAAGAGACTAAAAAGATAATACAAAAACTGAGAAACTGGAAGATCTGTTTTATGGATATAGGTAGCAAGATACAAGCAGTTAAAATGCTTTTAGTCCATTTAGTCTTATACACAGGTCAGGCAAGTTTTTATCAACCATAGGAGAAGTTGTGGACAGCTATTAATAAAGAGCTGAAGAACTTTATCTGGGAGGGAAAGACAGCAAGAGTCAAGTGGGATAAGCTAATTCTTTCAGAAGAACAGGGCAGATTGGGATTACCTGATTTGAAGCAATATTTCCGAGCTACAAGCAGATAACTATAATTCAGAGTAGAAAGGGATGATGATGAAACAGGGGGAACCTCAAGAAATAAGGAGAGACTGGGATTTTGGATGCAGGCCTTTAAGGAGAACAACAATAATCATACTTAATATCTATAAAGTAGCAGAAAGTATCCTACAAACTAAACCAGCACGGGAATGGAGAAAGTAGATTCTACCGATAGGGATGACTGCAATTAGGGATATAGACAATAGTCAAGAGGGAGCTGGAATTTACTGGAGAAAACTGGCAAATGAACCAATGTATTGGGAGCAAATAACTAGAGAGGGAAATATGATAGCCTGGGAAGATGCCAAGAATTTATATGGACTGCAGGTTACAGATTGCCGTCCCTATCAAGGATTGATATCAGAGTATAGGCAAAAAAAAAAGAAATAGGGGTGCCCTAAATGAAAGACCATTGGTAGAGTTTTTGGTAGAATCTGGAAGAGAAGCTGCCCTTAAAAAGGGAATAATTAGTAGAGCATATAAAATATTGCATAATAACTGTAAGAATCAATCAGAGAATGTTAGAAAGGATTGGAAAGAGAGACTGGATAAGCAATTCACAAAGAAACAATGGGAGAATACATGTATGCCTCCCAAATATGCAACAAAATCTAGAAGATTTAGTATTTTTACTTGGAAATATTTCCATAGATATTTTTATACCCCAAGTAGACTTCAGAGAATTTTTCTTCAGGAAGACAGCAAGTGATGTGTGATGGGGAAGAAAGAGGTAATTGGGAACATATTGTCTGGGAGTGTGGTGAGTTGGCAGACTCTAAGGATTACAGTAGCCACAAGGAGATGAAGTAACAGCTGTAACAGCAACTAAGTATCAAGCACTTTTAATATGCATTCATCAACAGACTTCTTCAGAATAAAAAATACTGTCATATACAACTTCATTAAATACAATAAATCACCAGTTACATCAACAATTAAAACAACAGATGTTATTTTGCCCCTATCTTGCCTTCCTTCTTGTTGGTTGGGTTCGGAGCCGACCCTCGGCTCTGACTCGGCCATATTCTAAAGCTTGAGAGCTTCCACTGGCTCGAGGCTAGTCCCTATTCCATCATGCCTAGCACTAGTTACCCAGATCTTGTTCAAGATTGCTGGATACTGGCTTAGGCTAATTTTTTTGAATTTTATTGTTTTCTGGTTTAAATCTTGATATTTCTTCAGGGTCTCCCTGTAGTTTAGTAGTGTTTGCTTAGCCCCCCTATCTCCGCTGTCTGGTTGTTGATGCTGTTGTTTAGGCCATCGTTCTTTCTCCAGGCCTATTCCCCTTGTCGAATCCATTTTAGTTAGAGGATTTCCTCTTACTCTTAGCCCGTTTCAGTTAGAGGGCTTTCTCCCTTATTCTCTCCTTTTCCTTTTCTGGTAAGGAGTAGCTGTTTAAGTTAGATGCTCTCCTCGGTCAGGAGAGTTGTCGTTTAACTTAGAGGCTCTCCCCCTTCCGTTTCCTTCCTACCTTCTGTTTGCTGCTGTTTAAAAAAAAGGGGGGGGTTAGTTCTTAGTTTTTAGTGGTTATTGTAAAGCTGTTTGTCTGATACCTATAGCTTTAGCATATCATAGTTACTGTAATCGGCTTTGTTGTTGTTTTTTGTGATAATGTCCAAAGAAGCGCCCAGAGAATCCAAACCTTCTGGATTCAAAAAATGTAACTCGTCCTCCCAGAAAATTTCCCTGACTGATGGACATACGAGTTGCATTTATTGTTTTGGGGCCGTGCACCTGCAGGACTCATGATCTGTTTGTCATGCTTTCAGCACCAGAGTCCTGCAGGAATACAAAAACAAACTTATCTTGCGAGGCTTACTAAAAGGGCCTTTTGACACTCCAGCAGAAGGGAATCAGGCTAGTAAACCAAGAAAATCACCCAAACCGACAACTTCGTCGGTTTTGACTTTGGAGCCACCAAGAGACGTAGAGAAATCTACCAGTTCGTCAGATCCAAAACCTCTCGAGTCCGACAAGACCTTATCTCCTGTGGTTCCTTCAGTGTCCTCAGAGTCATAAAAGGACAGCTCCTCCTTCGGCTTCAGCTACTCCGTCCCCTTCAGAGCCAGTGTTTTCCCTCTCACCACCCCTCCATTGTAAGCGCAGGGAACCAGTGCCCCAGGATGCCCCATTGGGCAACCCCTCCCTTCTGAAACCTCCCCAGAGCATCCCCCTGAGGAGGTCCCCTGGAAGAACACATGTAAGAGGAAGCATGTGGACTCCCCTGAGTCTCTAACATTGGACACGGACTTGGTGGACTCAGAAGGGTCCCTGTGATCCCCCTCTGAGGATGTCTCATTCTCCGACATCCTGGAAATTCTAAGGCAGAGGAGTGGCTGGAAGTCCCTTTCCATACCTCTGAACTGTACCGAATTCCTCGGTAGTTACCGGTTTTAAGGTCCAAATAATGGGGTGCCAAGAATTTACGAGTGGCCCCCTTAATTCCCAATTTTCACGGCTTCTTTTTGAATGTTTTTCAGCCTTTTTTTTTTTTTTGCTGATGTCATGTGTGCGATGATGTCAGCGTTGTGACCAGCCTGCCAGCCTGTCGGAATTCAGCATTTTGGCTGAGGGCTGAGTCGGAAACTCTGAGTGGTTTGTTTATGTTTTCGCCATATCACTCGTGCGCCAGTAGCTCAGTCAGCTCTCCGGAGTTAGATCCAGGCAGTTAAAGTCTCAGAGTGACAGAGGCATGGAGCTCTCCGGAATTGATGAAACCAGTTCCACGGAGGCCCAGTAAATTCATAATGGCCCCTGATGACAAATCCTTCCTATCCAAGGGTGTGCCAGTTGATGTTATGGTGGTGGTGGCAGCCACTAAGAAGGAATTAGCAGAGACTTCTACATCTGTCCATCCACCAAACAAAGAGTCACATACAATGGACAGATATGGGAAGTGTGTCTTTTCTTCAACGGCCTTTACTCTCAGGTCGCTGAATTATCTGTCCCATTTCACCCGTCTTCAGAGGAGATACCCTACAGGATCTTACAGCTGCAGGAGCTGCAGATAAGACTGCTTCTCAGCTTGTGATCTTATCTTCGATAGTTAACGCTTTCATGCAGCGTATCTCCTATGCAGCCAATGGAGCAAGCAGGGCTGCAGGCACAGGAGTCACCTTACGAAGGCATTCCTGAACGTGCCTTTGTCAATTTGTGGAGGCTTTCAAGTCTTCCTTTACCAACGGCCCCTTTGATGGCTCATCGTTGTTCGGGCCTAAGGTAAAAGAGACTCTAACCAGGTGCGAGCAGGATGGCAGGACTCTGTCTGCTGTGAGAGTACGTTTTTCCGTGCCTTCTCGACCTTACCCCAAAGGTCAAAAGGGTGGAAAAATGTGGTTCTGGAAATCCTAGGGAACTTCGCCTGACGCACATGGGGAATAATAATGGGAAATGAAGCCCTCGCAGCAGAGGGGGTCCACAGAGTCAGGGTGACAGAGATATGTTTGTGAAACAACCAGAACAGCAAACCAGAAGAAACAACAGGAGATCCTCCAAAAACAGTTTATTGTATAACTCTGACGTCTCGGCCACAGACTTCAAGGAGTATAAACCATAAAAAAAACATACAAATTTATACTACTGCATAACATCAATTAATATAATTATACAATTAACCAATAAAAGATTAATTACATTCAATTCAACAACATTTTCCAATTAAAATCTTCATTTAAACCAAGTGGGTGCAAGGTTTTAAATTTTAAAATGTATATAGCTTATTTATGTAACAGAAGTTGTTTAACATTAACATTTTTGTGTTTAGAATCATAAACTTGTTCTAAAACAGTTCCTTGCAAACCCCTACTATCACCATTATGAAAATTTAAAAAGTGCATAGCCACAGGACTTTCTTCTTTCTTATTGTCAATGTCCCTGATATGCTCCAAGAGCCTCACTTTAAAGGCTCTCTTGGTTTCACCAATATAACATTTTTTACAGGGACACTTTAGTGCATATATGACACACTCAGAGTTGCAATGAAAAGTATGATTAGTCTTAAATATGATGTTATTAATACATGAAAAACAAGATGCAATAAAATTACATGCCTTGCATTTGCCCCACGGATAAGTGTCCCTATTTTCCATACTATAATGTATGGAATCTAGTGGCAAGTTAAATCTACTTTTAACTAAAAAATCTTTTATATTTTTACCCCTATGATAAGAAAATTTTAGTTCCAAGTCCATCCAAGTTTGGACACTACCTAATGAACCTAAATATTTCCAAAATTGTGTGATAATTTTCATAAATTCTGTAGTAAAACAACCAAATGTAGTTACAAAATATAATGTTCCCCTACCCTCTTGGGCCTTATTATCTTTACATGTATCATTTTTAAAAATAGAACAAAATTGATCAGTGGCTTGCTTTTTGCCACCACACAAACGCTTGTAACTATCTTCTAATATTTGCTTACTATAACCCCTGTTAGAAAAATATTGTAACAATAAGCGTAATTCATCATTAAATATCTCACTGTTATTGCATAACCTAAAGATTCTCAACATTTCCCCATATGGCAGGGCTTGAATAATATGGGGGGAATGGCCACTAGTTCCATGTACATACTGAGAACCCCCATTACATTTTCTATTAATCAAAGTCACCAAATTAATACCATTTGAAATATCAAGGACCACATCCAGAAAAGGGATAACAGTACCTATCCTTAAGCCATCAAATTCTAAAGAAAATCTATTAACATTCAAATCTGAGATAAATTGACATACAGAAGATTTACCACCTTCTACTAAAAAATTAAATCATCCACATATCTAAAATATTTAATAACATGTGTATGAAAAAAATCATGTCTATATATAACCTCTAGTTCAAATAAACCCATGGCCATGTTTGCATAAATGGGGGCAAAAGCAGCCCCCATGGCTGTACCTTGTTTTTGATGATATAGGACATTATTAAATTCAAAAAAATTGTTAGTTAACGAAAAATAAATAAGCTCCACTATATACTCTGTTGATGGAGAAACACCCAAAAAGAACCTGATGGCCTCTATACCAAAGGAATGGCTTATATTAGTGTATAGGCTCTTAACATCTACTGTCACCCAATACATGTTCTCATTCCAAGCAGTCTCCTTAATTTTATCTAAAAAATCAAACACATCAGTAATATAGGACGGTAAACATGTAACATAGGGTGAAAGAAAATTGTGTAAAAAGATGCCCAAATTGTGCAAAAAATAACTACAACCAGAGACAATGGGTCTGCCTGGTGGCTTTCTTAAATTTTTATGTGTTTTGGGTAGACAGTAAAAATAAGCCATTGAGCAACCCTCTATCTCGAATTTGTTCTTAATATCTGTAGCACAAAAATAATCTACTAATCAAACCCTTATTTATAAGTTCCTTATATTCTAATATAGATGCATCATATGAATCAACATTTACTTTTTCATAAGTTTTTATATCATTAAGATGGTTCATGCACATACTCAAATAATATGTAGAATCCATGACCACTAGTTTATTACCTTTGTCAGCTGGTTTAAAGGTAATTTCTCTCGTACTACTTAATGCTAACAAGGCCTGCCACTCTTTAACATGCATATTATATTTAATATTCTTTCTATTTCGCATAAACTCGTTATATGCAACATCAGTAAAATAATTTACCAAATTAATAAAGTTACAAACATCATTATTTGAAACATTTGGAGTAAAACGACTAGTAGAAGGAACATTATCAGTATTAAATTTATAATAAGCGTTCGCTGTTTCTTCTGATACACAAGAATAGAAACTATCCGATGAGACACTCATATTGTCATCACAAGGACTTTGATCTAAATATTTGTGTGTTTGGCTAAAAAAATATTTCAAATGCAACTTTCTGCCAAACACATAGACGTCCTTTTGCATATCATGTAATCTCGGTACTACCATTTGAAATATCAAGGACCACATCCAGAAAAGGGATAACAGTACCTATCCTTAAGCCATCAAATTCTAAAGAAAATCTATTAACATTCAAATCTGAGATAAATTGACATACAGAAGATTTACCACCTTCTACTAAAAAATTAAATCATCCACATATCTAAAATATTTAATAACATGTGTATGAAAAAAATCATGTCTATATATAACCTCTAGTTCAAATAAACCCATGGCCATGTTTGCATACATGGGGGCAAAAGCAGCCCCCATGGCTGTACCTTGTTTTTGATGATATATGACATTATTAAATTCAAAAAAATTGTTAGTTAACGAAAAATAAATAAGCTCCACTATATACTCTGTTGATGGAGAAACACCCAAAAAGAACCTGATGGCCTCTATACCAAAGGAATGGCTTATATTAGTGTATAGGCTCTTAACATCTACTGTCACCCAATACATGTTCTCATTCCAAGCAGTCTCCTTAATTTTATCTAAAAAAATCAAACACATCAGTAATATAGGACGGTAAACATGTAACATAGGGTGAAAGAAAATTGTGTAAAAAAAATGCCCAAATTGTGCAAAAAATAATTACAACCAGAGACAATGGGTCTGCCTGGTGGCTTTCTTAAATTTTTATGTATTCTGGGTAGACAGTAAAAATAAGCCATTGAGCAACCCTCTATCTCGAATTTGTTCTTAATATCTGTAGCACAAAAATAATCTACTAATCAAACCCTTATTTATAAGTTCCTTATATTCTAATATAGATGCATCATATGAATCAACATTTACTTTTTCATAAGTTTTTATATCATTAAGATGGTCCATGCACATACTCAAATAATATGTAGAATCCATGACCACTAGTTTATTACCTTTGTCAGCTGGTTTAAAGGTAATTTCTCTCGTACTACTTAATGCTAACAAGGCCTGCCACTCTTTAACATGCATATTATATTTAATATTCTTTCTATTTCGCATAAACTCGTTATATGCAACATCAGTAAAATAATTTACCAAATTAATAAAGTTACAAACATCATTATTTAAAACATTTGGAGTAAAACGACTAGTAGAAGGAACATTATCAGTATTAAATTTATAATAAGCGTTCGCTGTTTCTTCTGATACACAAGAATAGAAACTATCCGATGAGACACTCATATTGTCATCACAAGGACTTTGATCTAAATATTTGTGTGTTTGGCTAAAAAAATATTTCAAATGCAACTTTCTGCCAAACACATAGACGTCCTTTTGCATATCATGTAATCTCGGTACTACAGTGGGGATGAATTTTAATCCCCGATTCAGAACAGATAGTTCTACATCATTAAACAAATATCTTGACAAGTTGATTACATACCCATGTGTATTATTTTGTAAAATGTCACCATTTACCTTGCTTGTAACCCCCTTGTCCATATTGTTCACCCACTGAATGATGTAGAACTATCTGTTATAGTCAAATTAAAATACTTAAATCCATTCATCCTATTCAATAACTCTCTTAATTCTTTCTCACATATCTCTTCAAACAACTTTATAGTATAATTCAGTGTGGGATTAAAACAGATGGTTTTCTAAGTTCATTGCATGCAACAATATCTTTAAATAAATAATTTAAGTTTAATTTTCTTGTGAAAAGCTTCAACTGCAAAACAGTATCGGCAATGTCAGCTCTATGACTAGGCAAAAAATTAATGCCTAACTTTAACAGTTTAAGATGTTCTGCTTTCCGATCAAAGTCTCATAAATTAACAATTTTCACTACGTACCTTACAGCTTTGTAACGTAAAAGATTTATAAAGTTCAATGTCCTCTCTTCTTTCACTTGGTAGAGTGTTTTTTGTTGATTGTATTTCTCTGCTAAGTTTTTTGAATTCCCTTCAACATTATCATTTACTTTATAAGGCAATTCTATCACTTCATTGTTGGTCTCTGCTATCTCCAGCGTCTCGTCGGTTGATGCTACATCAATGGAATCAAACGGACTGACATTATCCTTTTCTGACTTGTTACAAATATTTCTTCTATTGGTCATAATGGTAAAGTTTCCTTTGTGATTTAAAGGAGCTTAGTTCTTCTTAGAGTTACTATCGGACTTATTAACAAAGGTTTCAATTGCACCAGAATTAGCAGTCTTATTTAAATACGCTATTATCACATTGAATTTTTTTGTATTTTGTAATAATAATTTTTTTCAAACTTTTCCACACTTTGAATAACTTCTTCGTACTCTCCTTGTAACTGTGATGCATAGGTTAGTGTATCAGTAACCAACCTATCGAGAGCATGAATTTTAGTCTTAACTTGACTCATAATATTGTTGTTGTTTTTAATTAGAAGCCTCATCATCTGCAAGCCCATTGTGTTAAAGAACTCAACCAGCTTGGTATAAAAAACATCTTGCTGGGTAATACCATTAGGACACTTGAATAAACGTAATCCCTTAGGTACGATGTTCAGGGAAATACAGTGTTTAAAGTATTTGATTTTCTGTAGTCTTGTCTCGCCTTTATTCTTACATATGGGTTCGGAGCCTATCCTCGGCTCCGACTTGGCTAATTACAAAGCTCAAAGTCTCTAAGTTGGCTCGTGGAAAGGTAGGTATCCCATAGTGCACTAGTAAGAATCCCCAGATCATGTTTGCCAAGTCTTCGAGTTCAGAAGTGCTCTCTTTCTTGGCTGTGGCTAAGTTGGATATTTTGCTTATTCAAAAATTGTTATTGTGGTTCTTTTTGACTAGACTAGTTAGTTTATAATTAATATGTTACAGTTGTTACCTAGTAGTAGTAGTTAGTGTGTTTTCTATCTTTTATTGCAAATTGTTGTTGCAATTGTTGGCCGTCGCTTCCGCAGGCCTTGTTTTCTCACTGGTATCCCTTCTTTCTGTGTGCTAGTTATTACTTTTTCGTAGGCATAGGTCCGTTTTTTAGTTAGGACCTATTCTAGCTTTTGTCTGTTGCTTGCTTGTTTGTTCTCTATCTCGCCTTCCCTTTGTTTCAGGGCTAGGCCCATTTAAGTTAGAGGACCTAGTCCTCTATTCCCTTTCCTTGTGTGTTGTTTCCTCAGCAGGGCTAGGCCTGTTTAAGTTAGAGGACCAAGTCCTCTGTTGTTTTTCCTTGTGTGCAGTGTTTTTTCTTGAGCAGGGCTAGGCCCGTTTAAGTTAGAGGACCTTGTCCTCCCTTCTGTTCATCATCTATGTTTACCTTTTGTGATTGTATTTGTGAAAATATGTCTAAAGAATCTGAAGATCATAAACCTTCAGGTTTTAAAAAGTGTCTTAAATGTTTTCAAAAAATGCCCCTGACTGACAGACATAGTATTTGTGTTTATTGCCTGGGAGCCATACATCTTCAGGAGACATGTACCTTTTGCCACTCCTTTAGTTCTCAGGTTCTCCAGGAAAGGAAGAACAAATTGATCTCGAAAGGTCTCCTTAAACCTTCCTTTGAGGAGGATTTAGCCAGCTATTCTTCGTCTCATTCCAGGTCTCCAGCTTCTAAAAAAAGAGAAGACCAAATCGGTCAAAAGATATTCTCCCACACCGATTGTTTTATCTGGACCTCCACAAAAAATTACTAAACTGGGCAAGCCTTCTACCTCTTCAGCTCCTCTGCCTTTGGAGCCAGTTGAGGTTATTGACATTGACACTCCAGTTTTGGCCCCAACTGTTTCGGAGCCGATTACTGAACCCATACCTCAGAGCTGATCTAGAGATTTATTACCAGTGTCCCCGACACTCAGATCTCCGATTTTAGAGAGATCTCGTTCACCTACCTTGTCTTCCAGATCCTCCAAGAGTCTTTCTGAGGCGGATGTCGAGAGAGTGGTGCTTAGACTCTTGAAGTCATCGGCACTAGCAAATTTGTTGCCGGCTCTGACCCAGTCGGTTCCGGAGCCGTCTAAGGTCATATTACCTGCTTCTGTTCCTCCTCTGAGCCATGTCGGTCATTCAGAGCCGGAGCTATCAGTGCTGTTTGTTGTGGAACTATGGGTCCCAGCATCTCTGCGGTCTGTCTCGGAGCCGAGTTCTGCTCCGACACCTTCGGTGATGTCCTTGGTGTCTAGGAGCCGAAGCTCACCAGTCGACCCCGACGGGGATGCTCGGACCCGAACTTCTTCGGTTCCTAGTCTACCTGTTGGTACATCAGCACTGCTGAACTCGGATCCTACATCTATCTCAGAGCTGATCACTCTGGAGCCAAGAGCTACTTCCGCTTCCTCGGAACTGGTGTTGTCCTCAGAGCCGGAGAGATCTGCCTTCGAGATGATGAGGAGCATGCTGTCTAGGTCTTCAGCTCCACACAAGGGTACCGATGCTCTTCCCCCTCAAGCTCCGACCTCTGTCTCAGCACCATCTCTCTCTCTTCACAGCAGAGACATGCACCCTCAGGAGCCCCCATTGGGTGGCCCCAGTCTTCTGAGACCTCCCCAGAATACCCTTCTGAGGAGCCTCCTCGGAAGAGAACTTGCAAGAGGAAACATGTAGACTCCCCTGATGAGTCCATCACCTCTGACACTGATCTCAAGGAGTCAGAAGGGTCCCCTAAGTCATTCTCTGATGATATCTCCTTTGTAGATATCCTAGAGATCCTGAAACAGAGAGGCAGCTGGTCCACTGTCACCCCTTCTGATGAGGAGTCACTGTACCTGAAGGCTTTCGGGTCTCAACATTCAGCCTCTTGGGTGTCTCCAGCTTTCATTGCGCTGTTAGATTTAGTCAGTCAAAAGGTATGGGAAACTCCTGATGCCATGGAACCAGTCCCAAGAAGGCCCAACAAATTTCTTTCAGCTTCCAAAGAGAAAGAGTTTTTGACCAAAGGTGCACCTGTTGATGCCATGGTGGTGGCAGCAGCCACAAAGAAGGAACTAGCGGAAACTTCCTCATCTGTCCACCCACTGAACAAGGTGTCTCGAACGATGGACAGATACAGAAAGCGTATCTTTTCTTCAGCGGCTTTTACACTCAGATCACTGAATTACCTCACCCATTTTACTAGGCTTCAAAGTGATCTTCTAAAAGAGCTAGAAGATACTCTCCAAGGTACTTTAACTGAAGGAGTCCTTGAGAAGGTTACTGCTCTGTTGTCCACCTTAAACTCCATTGTTAACTCCTCCATGAGGCTGATATGATATGCAGCAGATGGAGAGAGCAGGGCAGCAGGTTCAGGAGTTTTCCTTAGGAGACACTCCTGGATGCGCTTATGTAACTTTGCGGAGCCCTTCAAATCTACATTTACCAACGCCCCCTTTGACAGTTCCTCTCTGTTTGGACCAAAGGTAAAAAACTCACTCACCAGATGCGAGCAGGAAGGGAAAACACTCTCTGCCGTGGGAGTATGTTTTTCCGTCCCTTCTAGACCATACCCTAAGGGTCAGAGAGGCGGAAAAATGTGGTTCAAGAAATCTCAGAGATTTTTCCTGGAAGCACAAGGTGATTCCTTCTCCAAAGGCAGAGGAGGAGGGCGTAATGGTAGACGTCACCCTAGAGGCAGGGGAGGGTCCGCAAAACCAAGGCGGCCGCAATTCCTTTTGTGGATGTCCCTATCAGCACTCCTGAAGTGGGGCCTGACTGCGCTTCTCTGGAACCAGTTGAGGGTCACTTATCTTTGTATCCAGAAGCCTGGCATGACATCACACAAGACAAGTGGGTACAAAGAATAATTTCCAAGAGATATTCCATACCCTTCTGTTTTCCACCTCATCCAACCAAGAAAATCCCAGAATGTTCCACCCAATCACAGGGATCAAGCAACTATAGAAGTCTAAAAGTTGCTTCAAAAGAGAGTCATCCAGACCGTCCCTGCAGACCAGATAGGATTCGGAACTTACTCCAGATTCTTTTTAGTGCAAAAACAAACAGGGGACTGGAGGCCCATTTTGCATCTCAGCAAGTTAAACAAATCAGTAAAGACGTTCAAGTTCCAAATGTGGTAACACTGCACTCTCTACTCCCTCTGTTAGGGAAAGACAATTGGATGTACTCCATAGACCTCCAAGATACGTGCTACCATATAAAAATGGACAAAGCATCAAGGAGTCATTTACGCTTCTGGCTGGGAGCCAGTCATTACCAATTTTGTGCTCTGCTCTTTGGTCTCACCACAGCCCCCAGGGTGTTCACCAAATGCATGGCAGTAGTAACGGCTCACTTGAGATGTCTTGGATTCCAAGTGTTTCCGTACCTGGACGACTGACTCCTGACTGCCACCACCAGGCACCTACTTCTACAAGCCAGTGATTCAACCATCTGAGTCTGCACTCAGCTAAGCATTACTATAAATTGGGAAAAGTCTGCCTTGTTGCCCTTTCAATATGTGACTTTTATAGGTGCAGAAATAGACACAGTCGCAATTTTGGCTCGCCTCCTTCAGACAGAATACAAAATCTAAGACAACAAATATACAGCCTGCTTCTACAACAGAAAGTCAAAGCGAAGACAGTGTTCAAACTTCTAGGAACTATGGCTTCTACTATAACTCTAGTTCCGCTAGCCAGACTACATATGAGAATTCTACAATGGCTACTCTTTTCCCAGTGGTCTCTTTAGCAACTGCTTCTGTCTCACCCTATTTTAATAATAGAATCTTGCAAAATAGACCTTCGTTGGTGGATCCAGTCCAATCAACTAAAGATAGGGAGACCATTCATTCCTCGCCAACCCGTTGATACTGTGACCACGGATGCCTTCCAGATTGGGGGGGGGCATTATTTAGGAAGGACAGTCCAAGGCACATGGCAAGAACATGAGGCTCACTTGCATATCAGTGTTCTAGAGATGAGAGTAGTGCTACTAGCATTGCAAGCACTTTACAACTTTCTTCCTCTAGGGACAATAGCAATCCAGTCAGACACTATATCAGTGGTATGGTATATAAACAAACAAGGGGAAACCAGATCCTACCCCCTATGTCAAGAGGCTGTTCATGTTTGGCAGTGGGCGATATCTTCCCAATGCTTTCTATATGCGTTGCAACTAGAAAGCATTGGGAAGATATCGCCCACTGCCAAACATGAACAGCCTCTTGACATAGGGGGCGATATTTTCCTAATGCTTTCTAGTTGCAACTAGAAAGCATTGGGAAGATATCACCCCCTATGTCAAGAGGCTGTTCATGTTTGGCAGTGAGCGATATCTTCCCAATGCTTTCTAATTGCAACGCATATCCTGGGGAGAACCAATGTGATAGCCAACAAACTCAGCAGTGCAATCTTGATGCCTCACGAGTGGTCTCTGAATCAGAAAGTCACGGAACAGATTTTCCACAAGTGGGGACAGCCTTGCTGTGATCTGTTTGCCACCCCAATGAACACCAAATGCAGTAGTTACTTCTCCCTTATCCCTCCCCCCCGGGGGAGACACCCAGAGACGCACTTGTCCACAGTTGGCCCTCGGGACTTCTTTATGCTTTTCCTTCCTTTCCGCTAATATCGAAAGTGATCCAGAAAACAAAGACCTTGGGAAGCAGAATGATTCTTATTACTCCTTACTGGCCTCATCAGATTTGGTTCCCTTTTCTTGGGCCTCACTTTCTGGATGATCCATGGACTCTGGACTCAGTACCAGACCTTCTGACACACGTCAGGCACGTTCCATCCCTGTCTCTACACCCTCAACTTGACAGCGTGGTTGCTCCACTTCCATCACTAGTCAGGCTTCATGATTTCTCCCCTGCAGTTACTCATATCCTGACGTCATCTCACAAACCTTCTACGAGAAAATTGTATGCTAGCAAATGGAAAAGATTTTCTCTCTGGACATGAGCTAAAAACATAGATCCATACACAGCCTCCATTCCCTCAGTGTTAGAATTTCTAACTGAACTTTTTCATCAGGGATCAGCTGCTGCTACAATCAAAGTTCAATTAGCAGCTATCTCCAATTTTAATTTGGGACAACATGAGCCTAATCTTATAGCTCACAGATTGTGTAGATCATTTTTGAAAGGCACTATCCTTCTAAGACCTCCTTTTCAAGAACTTATACCTCCTTGGGATCTAAATTTTGTTCTTTCAAAACTTACCTCACCACCTTTTGAACCTTCATATACTTGTGATTTAAAGTTCCTTTCATGAAAGACCATTTTTCTGGTAGCCATTACATCTGCCAGAAGAGCGTCAGAGCTGCAAGCACTCTCAGTCAAACCTCCTTACTTGATTTTTCATAAAGACAAGGTTTCCCTTCGCACAAATCCGTCCTTCAGCCCCAAGGTTTGTTCTCAATCTAATATGAATCAAACTATTGAACTGCCAGTCTTTTTTCCTAATCATTCAAATAAAGCAGAATATAAGTCCCATTAATTTGATGTACACAGACAGTTAAGGTTCTATCTACATAGAACCAAAGTGTTTAGGAGATCAGACCAATTGTTTGCATCCTTTTCGGAGACAAGAAAAGGTATGCCAGTCTCCAAGATAACGTTATCAAACTGGATTTCAAATTGTATATCTTTTATTTACTCTTCTAATGGCAAAGAACTGCCATTTAAAATGAAAGCTCATTCCAGCAGATCTATATCCACATCTGCTGCTTTTCAAGCCGGAATTCCAATGGACAGTATTTATGCAGCAGCAACTTGGGCTACCCCTCATACTTTTATTACTCATTACAAATTGGACTTGGCCTCCAGGGGCAGAGCCTCCTTTGGCTCCACAGTTCTTAGGAGTATATTCCCGTGAGCCACCAGAGAAAAAGGTGCTAGGGACGCTGTCCCATATGTAAGAATGAAGGCAAGATAGGACTACAGAACATAAAGAAGTTATGTACTCACCATAACATTCCATGTTTGTAGTCCATCTTGCTCTTCATTCTTACGAACCCACTCACCTACCCCCGTCCTTGTATCCTTGGAGGATCTGGAGACAAGATAGTGTCTCTCTTCCCTATGGTTGGAGACCTTTCATTTTTCTTTTTCCTTGTGGAAATACCTTCTATCACTTTTATAATAGCAAACAAGATCTGGGGATTTTTACTAGTGTCCTATAGGATACCTACCTTGCCACGAGCCAACTTAGAGACTTTGGGCTTTGTAATCAGCCAAGTCGGAGCCAAGGATCGGCTCCGAACCCATATGTAAGAATGAAGGGTGAGATGGACTACAAACATGGAATGTTATGGTGAGTACATAACTTCTTTTTTCAATAACTAGCATCCTAAATTTCTTTAGGCATTTCTCAAGGTCCATTAAATGTTCTCTAAATTCAGATAACTTGAATTTTTTGGCTGTATCTTCCTCAGTATTCACAAACTGGTCGTAGTTCTGGTTTAACAAGGAAACTACTGACTTAATATTTTGATGCCTGCCTACATGTCCAACACAGGACTGACTAGAACCAGCATTAATCACAGCCCAACATCATCTTCTGAACTAATGTAACCACCAGAATGTTGGGCATTAATGTACATTTGTTCTGTGTCGCCAAAATCTGTTAAGTCTTCTGCATACTTTCCATAGCAGAAATCAATGTCCTTAACAAACTATCTTGACTTTCCAGTACAGGATGTAAGGTCAGGTTAAGTGATTCATCTCCATTGTCACAAGGAGATGAAGTAACAATTATAACAGCAACTTAGTGTCAAACACTTTTAAAACACTTTTTGTCAACAGAATAAAAAACACAGTCATACACAACTTCATTAAATACAATAAATCACCAATTACATTAATAATTAAAACAATTAAATCACAATCAACTTATTAACTATTAACTTAGTTTACCTAAAATTCAAATAGTACCTAAAACTTTCAAACATTCAAAAAACAATTTATATTTAATTTTTAATCTCTTTTCGTTTAGGCAAATTAGGTTAAAGGCAGACTAGCATCCAGGATTAAACAAAAGTATTAATGTGAAATGTGAATATTATGGCAGGAGATTTTTAACCAGGCTAAGCTGAAAACAGTACTACTACACTACTATCAATATGTGAACTTTGCCACAAGGGTAGCAAATACATTAGACCAAGTGTATGCAAATGTCAAGCAAGCTTTCAAAGCAGTTCCCCACCCACACCTAGGCAGCTTGGATCAGAATTCTGTCTTACTGATCCCAGCCTACAAACCCATACTGCTAAGAGAAAAACCTTCCAGGAAACAAGTAAGGATATGGCCAGAAGGAACAGTTTTAGCCCTGAAAAACTGCTTTGAATGCACTGATTGGAACATATTCAAAGATGCTGCCACCACAGAACAGCATGTAAACCTGGATGAGTATACTGAAACAGTAGTGGGGTATATCACCAGATGTGTTGAGGATGTGACTACCTTGAAGGACATAAATATAAGGGCAAACCAAAAACCATGGCTCTCTAGTGAAGTCTATGAGCTACTGAGAGCACGTAATGCTGCCTTCAAGTCTGGAGATAAAGATGCCCTAAAAGTTGCCAGGATCAACCTGAACAAGAGAGTAAGGACAGCAAAACGTGCTTATGGGCTAAAAATACAAAAAAAAAACACTTTGCAGATTAAAAGGACCCTAGGCAGCTCTGGAAGGGCATCCAATGCATTACTAGTTGCAAACCTCTGTCAACACAATGTGTAGATAATACAGACTTTCTAGACAAACTTAACATCCTCTTTAGCAGATTTCAGTAGACAAACAATACCTCACCATAGAAACTACTCATGGACGGGGATGCCACACCACTATGTCTCAGCCTGGAGGCAGTCCAAAAGAACCTAAGAAAAGTCCACACCGGCAAAGCAGAATGTCCTGACATGGTTCTGGATCATCTACTTAAGGACTGTGCAGATCAAATGGCACCTGTCTTCACTGACATCTTCAACACATCTATTAGACAGGCTAGTGTGCCAAGATGCTTCAAGTATGCCATCATCATTCCTCTGCCAAAGATGTCATCCCCAGTCCCATTAAATGACTACCAACCCATTGCACTCACTCCAGTGGTGATGAAATGCTTTGAAAGGATAGTCAAAGAGCATATATAATCTTGTCTGCCTGCATCTTTTGATCCTTTACAATTTGCCTACAGACCAAATCACTCCACTGCGGACACTATATTCTTGGCACTACATCACACCTTGAACCATCTTGGAAACAAAAATTGCTATGTATGTATGCTATTCATAGACTTCAGCTCAGCCTTAAACACTGTAATACTGCAGCAGCTGTTGTCTAAACTAAGTCAACTGGGCATAGAAAATACACTGTGCAACTGGATCCTCGACTTTTGAAAGACAGACTCCAAACCATTCTAGTTGGCAAGAACCACTCACGATGCACAGGGGTTACACAAGTTTGCGTACTAAGTCCACTTCTCTTCACAGTACTGACCCATGATTGCTCTGTAAAACATCAGACAAATCACATCATCAAGTTTGCCGACAGTACCACTGTGATCGGCAACATCAGAAATGACGACAAGGGGGCATACACAGTGAAAGTGAACCAACTCACCAGATGGTGCACTGACAACAACCTAGCACTAAATGTTGACAAAACAAAAGAAATCATTTTTGACTTCAGGAGGGAGCAAGGGTCCCACATACCCATCACTATCAGTGTTAAGGAAGTGGAAAGGGTAAAAAGCACCAGATTCCTAGGGGTGTACATCTCAGAAGACCTAAGCTGGGCAACAAACACCTCTAGCCATGTAAAGAGAGCCCAACAATATCTCCACTTCCTCAGGAGAGTACGCAAAGCAAACCTCCCCTCCCACATCCTCATGACCTTCCACGGGGCCATGAGTAAATGTTTACCGACTGACAACATCAAAGTCTGGCATAGAAACTGCTCATACACAGATCACAAGGCATTAGAGAAGGTGGTAAAGCAGGCCAGGAAAATTACAGGATCAAACCCCCAGTCCTTACAGAACCTTTACTCTTGCAGATGCTATGGCAGGTTCGTGAAACTGATAAGGGACAAGTATCATCCCGCACATGGACTGTTCCACCTCCTGTCTTCAGATAAATGATACAGAAGCATCAGGTATACAACATCAAGATTTAGGAATAGTTTCTTTCCACAAGGAATCAAACTATTGAATAACTAACCTTAACAATGTTAACACTCCCTCAGTTTGTAAGAACACCATAAGTGTAACATGATAGTCTTTACTGTCATAGAATTAATTTATTCTATTTATCTAAGTTATGTTATCTGAACTAAGGTGGCCATGGTGGTGCAACGGTTAGTGTTGCCGCCTCACAGCAAGAGGTTCTCTGGTTCGATCCTCAGCTGGGGTGCCTTCTGTGTGGAGTCTGCATGTCCTCCCTATGGTCGAGTGGGTTTCCTCTGGGTGCTCCGGTTTCCTCCCACATCCTAAAGACATGCTGTAGGTGGATTGGACACTCTAAATTGGCCCTAGGTGTGTGTGCGTGCGTGCATGTGTGCCTTCTGTGGAAGGTTGGGCGCCGGGCTGGCAACTTGACACTGTAAAACTCCACTGCCAATCATGAGCGGACAGGTGATCCGCTGTGGCGACCCCTAACCGGGAAAAAGCTGAAAGAAGATGTTATCTGAACTAAATTATTGCTTGCACAAGTACAGGAACAGTAAATTATGCTATGCTGCTATCCTGTCTTAAAATGGTGGTAGGTACGTTCTCTATGTTTGTATTTATATCTGTACTGTCTAGAATTTCTTCCATTATGTGCTTCCTTCTCCATCTTTTGAAAACTGTTTTCCAATGCACATGAACCTGAAATAACAACATTTCATCCAGTGATAGATTGCAATTGTTGATCTGAATGACAGTAAAGTTTACTTTGAATTTGAATTCTAAGAAAAGTACTGCAATACAAACAGAGGCAACATACAGTAATAGTCTGATATGCAGAGTTGTAATGAAACACTACATTAGGAATAGAAACAACATAGCAAAATTGTCTAATACATGGAATGCTAAGGAAACATGATATAAAAAATCTTTGACAGTGGTATTCAAGTTATCTAACATTAAAATAGTGTAAACTGATCTTTCATTTGGAAGAAAAGGAGGTAATGTTGGGAGAGATAGGAGGAACTATTCAGAAAGTGGGAAGAGGTGGTCGGGAGAGATGAGATGGGAAAAGTGGGAATTTAGGGAAATCGTCGAAAAAAGGGAGAGATTTGTGTTGAAATGGAGGTGAGATAGTACAACTGTACAAGCAGCTTGTGATTTGGGCTTCAGATTTCTATAATCAGGTATGTTATAGACATGGTAGTGGCTTGAAGATTTAACATTACCTTGGTGAGGTACATGAGCACAGGCAGGGGTCGATAAGCTGTTGTTTTAATTTGGGTTTGAAGTATGTTCAGTAAATTTGTCCATTTGGATTGGTGTAAGTGGTAATTTGTTTAAAAATTTGGAATAGAGAGCATCTCTTGCAGAATTATTTGATTTTGTGTTGGCAAGAATTTGTTTTCAATAGAGCATAACACTCTGCACTGTGAATACTGCCACAGGAGGATCAGTTATCAAGGTTGGATAAAATTATAGGCTGTGACTGCTGGGTCTAGATTATGTGTTGTGATAGTTATAATTGTTTTTAAGGCAAGACAGTGATGAGTCCTATATGAGAGGCTGTTAGCAAAATTTGCTGCTTTGTTGTAGCATTGTTGTAGCATGCCTGCAAGCCTGCAAGTTTTTTTTTTTTTTTTTTTTTTTTTGCTGTGTGGTTTACAAATTTGTAAGTATGGGCTGATCCACAGGAGTGTGGGAAGGAGGTAGGACTGGACAGTGGTTTTCCTTGTGTCACTTAGGCATGGCTTTGACAAGTAAAGAAGAGTCCCTTTTTTTGATGATTTGCTGTATATGCTGATCACATTTCAGATTTTTGTTTATAGTTACGCCCTATGTTTGAGCTTGTTTCTGTCAAAAAGAGGCCTGACCAAAACCTGAATTTCATTAAAATGTTTATGGTGTTATTGGCTGATGTCCTTCAACAACAGGTACAAATATGACTCTGTCATTGTGCATGTGGGTGTGAATGACCTGAGATGTACCTCCCTGGACTACATGAAAAGAGACATGGAGGAGCTCTCGAATTATGTAGCCCAGGCAGGTATGACCCTAGCCCTGAGCAGCATCCTACCATCATCCAGAATGATACCACAGTACAAGCAGAAAATGATTGATTTCAACAATTGGATACGTTTCTAGTGTCATTCCAAGGGGATCCAGTATCTGTCTGCCTGGGATAACATGACTGACAGACCTCAATGCTTTGCCAGAGATGGCCTACATCTGTCTCCCCTGGGCTTCCGGATACTGGCCAGCAAATGCAATCTGAGGGTCATGCTGCTCAATCCTAGAAGTCTAAATCTCAAAATGCACTCACTCGAAGCACTCCTTAAAATGGAGAACATTGACATTTGTGCTGTAACAGAGACCTGGTTCAAAGCAGCACCCCTGTACTACCAGGCTATAACTCATTCCACACCTTTCGACCCCAGAACTTGGACAGAAGGTCCAAAGATGGTGGTGTTTCCATATTCATAAAGGATGTGCACACCTCCAGACTGGTAACCCAACATAATGCATCAGAGATGCTTCAGATGCAGCTAATTGGGTAAGACAGTGATTCAGGTTTTAGCCTGCTATAGGTCCCCAACCATCTCCCAAGACTCACACTCCACATTCCTAAGCACCCTGGAGAATATTAGGGTCCAAATTAACGCTCTCATACTGTGCGACTTCAATTACCCCTTCATTAACTGGGAAAACTACTCATGTACCAATACACTTGCCCAATGTTTCCTGGAATTCATTAATTCCAGTGCCCTGGACCAGCTCGTTTTTACTCCCATTAGAGGTAGCAACATCCTTGACCTGGTCATTACTAACATGGGCGACCGTTGCTCTACACCAATAGTCAACTCTTCCCTGGTTAGATCCGACCACAAACTAATCACCTTGGAAATTTACATCCCTCCCACCCCCCTACACCCTGCAAAGGTAACCACCATGAAAAACTTCTCCAAAGCTAAATTTGGGCTCCTAAAAACAGAGATGGTTAACTTCACGGCACCCATGAAATGGAGAATAGTTGCATGACTGCTGAATCATACACCAATGCACTGTAGGAATACATACACAAATGCATGGATCTCGCCATACCCAATAGAACCAAGACGCTCTCCTCCAAAAAAAGGAAGCCAATCTGGTGGTCCCCATTCCATAAACAAACTCTACAACAGAAGGAAGAAACTGATGCAGAGTAAGGTGAAGTCCCAAGACTGGAAAAACTCCCTTATCAGTCTCAACAAAAAGTTGAGATCCCTCATCAAATCCTCTAAAGCTAGCTATGAAAACAGAATTGCAGCAGATAGTAAAGACAACCACAAGGCTTCTATAATTATGTAAAGAATCTCCATGGCAATACCCAGATTTCCTCTGAAGTACTGAACAGTTGTAACTCCTATACTGAGCCAACAGATATTGCCAATATATTGGCCGACAGATTTAGTGCCAACTTTACCCCCCCCAAAGGACCAATCACAATACCAGTAGATTGCCAGGCACCCAGTGTTACTGCTGCACAGGTTAAAACAGCACTGTCCAAGGCCAAGAATACAGCTTCTGTGGGACTTGACAATATGCCTGGCTGTGTTCTACATGAATTACAGAGTGAACTGGCACCACACCTGTGTGCCCTGTTCAATCACAGCTTCACCTCAGACTTTCTCCCTACCAAATGGCACACTGCTACAGTTATCCCTCTCCACAAAGGAGGAGTGACTACAGATCCTGGGAACTATTGCCCCATTAGCCTGATGAGTCTGATATGCAAAGCTGTGGAATGCATCATCATGGACCTAATAAACAAGTATACAGGGATCTCCAAACTCTGAATCCCACACAGTTTGGTTTTGTGAAGCGTAGATTCATAGGTTCATAGGTTGGTACTAGGCTATTGGCCCTAGGGCCTATACAAGCCTAGCCATAACAATTCCCTGACTATTTCTTCCCACACTATTTACTTCCCTGGACCCCTGTCTAGCAGGGCGACTGACGTGATCCCCGAGGTGAATTTCCTTTCTCCCGTCCAATCGTCAAGTTTCCTTTTGAAGAGGGCCAAAGAGGCGCTCTGCTTAACATGTATGGGCAGTCTATTCCAGAGTCTGGGGAGTCTCTGGGTCAAGAAACTATCCCTCCAGCATGTTTTGTTTATTGTGATGACAGTGTTTAGTTCCCTGGAGCATGTGTCTGTGAGGGATTGGGATTTCTTAAAGTGTAACATGTCCAACAGCTCTGGGTTTGACATGGCTTGTATGTTAAGCAGAGATCGCCTCTGAGTAAATGATATGTGACAGAGTATAGCTGGAGTTTTTTAAGCCGGTCAGCGTAGGGCATCTGCTTTAGGCCTGTGATTCATTTAGTGAGGTATTTCTGCGGCCTTTCCAGTTGTTGCAGATGTCTTGAGAGGTACATACGAAACGGGGCGTTGTATTCTATAATGGGTCTAATGAGGGATGAGTACAGTGGGACAATGACCTCCTTTTTCCTGGATGAAAAGTCCTTAGTGATGAGCCGTGCCACATAGAAGGACTGTTGTGGTGATGTGGTTATCAAAGGTGAGACCACTGTCCACCTGTGTCCCTACGTCTCTTATCACACTTTCGGTGTTTATTGTACTGCCACCTATGTGGTAATTTATGGGTACATGTTTTTTCCCAAAGGGGATAACTATACATTTCTTGGCATTGAGCTTGAGCCCATGGCTCTGGCACCAAGCATCTGTTTCTGTAAGGCCCTTTTGTAGAGTATCCACATCATTTGGGGATTCAATAATGGCTCCCAATTTGCAGTCATCTGTGAACTTTGTTAGCCAGAGTCCCTTAGTGTTGGCCTGTACTTCAGAGAAGTAGATGACAAACAAGAGCGGTCCCAAGACTGAACCATGAGATACTTCACTTGTCACTTGTCTGGAGCTGGATTTGAAGTTGGCTACTTTTACAGTGTGGCTTCTGTCAGTAAGCCTGTTGGCAACCCATCGAGTGACGCGGATTAATGCCCAGCTTAGTAAGTCTATCTTATGATTCCAGAGTGGGGGATGGTATCAAAGGCCTTGGCGAGGTCCAGGTGGGCTGTGTGGACCTCCTTACCCTTGTCCACAGCTCTGGAGACTGATTCAAAGAAGTCAATCAGGTTCAGGAGACAAGATCAGCCCTTCATGAGCCCAAACTGGGTGGGGTCCAGTGTTTGAAGGTTGCCAATGTCTTTGTTTATAAGTTTCATGATAATATGTTCCATGGCCTTGCAGATTAGCCTCATCAGACTGATGGGGCGGTAGTTCCTGGGATCCAAGGTAGATCCCCCTTGTGGAGTGGGTTAACTATAGCTGTGCACCACTCAGTGGGCACGAAGCCTGAGGTAAGGCTATGATTAAACATGACAATTAGGTGAGGTACCAGTTTATTTTGTAGTTCATGTAGTACACAGCCCGAGATGTCATCTGGTCCCATGGATGCTGTATTCGTAGCTTTGGAGAGTGTGTTTTTTACCTGTGTGGCCGTTATTACCAGAATTTGGCAATCTTCCGGTATTGAGATGGACCATTTAGGGGGTGAGAGGGGGGTGAAGATGGCACAGAATTGATCTGCCAGGATATTGGCAAAATCCTTGAGATCAGTATATTTAATGCCATTCTGTTGTAGCTTAGAGCAAATCTGAGCATTGCCATTTAGATTCTTGACATAGTTATAGAATGCCTTGTGGCTGTCTTTGGAATCTTTGGCAATTTTATTTTCGTAACTAGCTTTGGAGAATTTTATGAGAGATCTCAGCTTCTTGCTGAGGCTGGTATGGGAGTTTTTTTGCATCCTGGGATTTTCCTCTTTTCTGCAACAGTTTCTTCCTATTATGATATCAGATCATGCCTCTTAACCTGGTTGACTTCTTTGAGTCAGTCACCAAAGCTGTGGATGAAGGCAAGGTGGTTCATAAAGCCTGTCTTTATCTGGCCAAGGCCTTTGAAACCATTTGCCCCTCAGGAATCATAAAAAAAAACCTCACTAAGCTAGGCATCAACTCCTATATCACTAGGTGGGTTGCAAACTGGCTCAGAGATAGAACCCACAGTGTGAAAGTAGCTGACTCCAATTCAGACTGCCGACCAGTCACTAATGGAGTCCCACAGGGTTCGGTCCTGGGTCCTCTCCTGTTTGGTATCTACTTCTCTGAAGTCCAGGCCAATATGAAGGGACTCTAGCTGACAAAGTTTGTAGACAATTGCAAGTTGGGAGCTATTATTAACTCCCCAAGTGATGCTGATATCCTGCAGAAAGACCTCAGTGAGACCAACAACTGGTGTCAGAACCATGGCCTTAAGCTCAGTACCAAAAAATGTGTCATCATCCCCTTTGGGAAAAACTTGGTTCCCATGAATTATCACATTGATGGTAGTCCACTGAACACAGAAAGTGTTATAAGAAATCTGGGAACACAGGTTGACAGCAACCTCTCTTTTGACCATCACATTGCCACTGTGGTCAGAAAGTTCTTCTATGTGGCACATCTCATTACTAAGGGTTTTGCATCCAGGAAGAAAGAGGTTGTTGTCTGCCTTTACTCTTCCCTCATTAGGCCAATTATCGAGTACAGTGCCCCATTTGGCATTTACCTCACTTGACACCTGCAACAGCTGGAGAGGCCGCAAAATTACCTCACAAAGAGGATCCTAGGCCTTAAACACTTGTCCTATATGGACAGACTCAAAAAACTCCAGCTATTCTCTGTCTCATATCGCATACTTAGAGGCGATCTCTGCTTGACATACAAAGCCATGTTTGATCCAGCTCTGTTAGAAATGCTACATCTAAAGAAATCCCAATCCCTCCGCACCACATGCTTCAAAGAGCGCACCCTCATTACCACAATCAACAGAACATGCTGAAGGGACAAGTGCATAACCCAGAGACTGCCCACGCTATGAAATAGACTAAACAGAGCACCTTACTGGCCCTCTTTAAGAGAAATCTTGATGAGTGGATGGGAAATAGAAAATTCATCCCGGGGATCACTCCAGTGGCTCTACTCAACAGAGGCAATGGGAACTAATTGGTGGAACTATGCCAGGGTAATCCTGCGGCCAAGGCTTGTAAAGACTCCAGGGCCATTAGCCTAGTACACACCTATGAACCTATGTAATATTAAAAAGAGTATTTCAGGGCAGAAAATTGTTTGAGTGTGAAAAAGCATAATTTGCTTTTCTTAGGGTTTAAGAACAAGCTTGTATTGGTTAGCCAGGATGTGACAGAGGAAAAGGATGCTTAAGTGATTGTTTTGAGTTTTGTAAAACTTGTTGCAGTGCGGGTGGAGTGATCAGCACAATGGCTAGCGTATTTCTGTAGGTGAGTGGATCTTGTTTTTTAATATAGTAAATAGAAGGGAACCAGGAATCAGTTCTTGGGGGACAACTACAGGAACTGTAAGGAGAGATGAAAAGGTGTGTTGGTATTTTATAGCCTTTTGCATGTAGCTAAGTTAGCTATTAAATCAGGAGAGCAAAAATTAAGAGAGGCCTAGGAAGGATAGTTCATTTAGTAGTTTAGACTTGAGAGACAGTGTAAATGCTTTGGATAAGGAAAGGAAGATGGATGAGACTAAGTGACCTGTATTTCTGTCTCTGTTTCTATGAGCAAAAGAACGAAAAAATAAAAAAAACAAACTGATATAAAAAAGCAAAACCAGAGGATTGCTTTGAGCAAAAAGACCACAAATTTAATGAAGCTCTTTTCGTCTGTCTCTATGGACAGACTTCTTCAGATAAAATGAAATGATAAAATACTTTCTTTATAAAATCTACTAAGTCACATGTATTGAAACGGGTCTGCTGCTTTTGGTCGAATTACATTGGTCAAAAATGATATCAGGCAGCTCACTTCACCCAAAATGCATTTCACTGAAAACCCATTTGGTCAAAAATGGAATATAGTCCCTGCCCCACTGCAGTGTGACCCTGGAGTGAGAATATAAAGTTAGGGGTGTGTGGGGGGGGCACAGTCCCCCAAATAATTGCAGTGTATTAACTATTATATACTTGTGTATCCATTAAAAATACATTAAAACATATAATGTCAATAAAACTAGTTGCAAATAGCCCCCCCCCTAACTGTATATTCTCACTCAAGGGCCGCACTGCAGTGGGGCAGGGGCTATATTCCATTTTTGACCAAATGTGCTTTCAATCAAATGTGCTTTCAGTGAAGTGGGCTGCCTGAAATCATTTTTGAGCAAATGTAATTCGACCAGAAGCAGACCCATTGAAACAACCAATAATCCAGGTTAAATTAGAGTGTTTACAAGTGCTAAGCAACCAGTACTACATTCCTCTGCTATTCAGAATTACAGTACATAAATATAACATTAACTTAAAATAAAATACCAAGTCTGTTAATAAGAAATAGAAGGTAAACAAATTAACATATACAGTGCATACAAAAAATTCCATACATATAAAATTCATGTTACCTACATAAACTCTTTAATTTTAATAAACAAGTAATGGCACACATGTCATTAATGCCCAGAAAGCTATAGGCATTCAATGACAGTTGCCAGTATAATTCTAGTTCTTCTAATTTCAAAGATGATGGCCCTCCTCTATCATGGACTATAACTTATGTACTTTATCTCTTAATCTTGTGGTAAAAAGTAAATATTGTATAATCTACATTTAATATTGAAGTAGCTCTATATGAGGAGACTAACTTATTATCCTTTACTTGTTTAAGTATAGGTGAGTTTACAGAAAATTTCCATGAGGGAGGAATTATTTTGTCACTCTGAATTATCCTGAAAATGTTACTCAGCAATTCTAAAATATTTATTGGACACAGACTATATAATTCCATACTTAAACCATCTAACCCTGGAGCTTTACCATTTTTACCTTTTTTAAAGCTTATTTAACTTCTAGGGAAAATGGTGTGACCAACTGTTGAACAACAACTAGACAGAGTCAGCAACTGCGGACACTCTGAACTTTAATAAAACAATAAAATGATAAAATAGTATAGTAGAGAAGAACTCAATACAATAAAGCGCTTTTCATCTAGTTGATAACTAGACTTCATCAGATCTTTATTGTTTTATTAAATTTCTGAGTGTCTGCAGTTCCCGACTCCGTTTACTTATTATTTAACTTCTATCAGGGTAATAGGCTTATTCAACAGAGATATTTGTTGGTCATTAAGTTTATTAGTAACATTTTTCATTAAATAATTGTCAATTTTGTAGTCTTGATTATTATTTTTATCTTTATTAAGATCCTCATGGATTTTTTTTTAAATATTAAGCATCCCCCCTGCATGTGAAGTAAGCTTATCAGTGTGAGAATTTTGTATATTATTGGTTTGTGCCTATTTGCTTAACATCTTACTTCTGTTAGCTAAACTATGTAGATTTTTTTTGAAATCATCGCATAACTATGCAATTTTATTTTTTCTGAAGCTATCTCTGCTGTATTTGTTAAAATTGATATTTTGTCATTAATTTTTTTAATGACTTCATTATTATCTAATTTCTTTGTTGTTCAAACCTCACTTTCTGTATTAAATTTCTCATTTCTAACAACTCTTTATAGCAGTCCTTCATTTTATTACTAGCCCATCTTCCCATTCTGTCTTTAATATGTACTTAAGGAGTCCCATAGCTT
Source organism: Protopterus annectens (assembly GCF_019279795.1). Lineage (NCBI taxonomy): Eukaryota > Metazoa > Chordata > Ceratodontiformes > Protopteridae > Protopterus > Protopterus annectens. Next base: position 1,413,955,000 of record NC_056743.1, read on the forward strand.
GACTTTTCTAACCTGACCATTATTATTCAAACATAAAATTTCTTGATTTGTTCGTTGAGGTAACTCCTGAACTCTTTTAATTTCATCATATATATTGGGTTTCTATAAATAATCTGAAACTTCCTTATATCCATTACTATAATAATAGTGCATTGTGATCAGGCAAAGAACAAGGCATAATTTACTTTATTAAGTAAATCTATAGAGGCATAAATCCTATCACATCTAATTTGTGTCCCATTTGCATAAGAATAATGAGTAAAGAACAAGGACGTATCTTCTGTTTTACTATGCAAATCAACTAAATTATTGCTACTAATCTATCTATTTAGTTCTTTAGCTGATGCCAGCATTTTAGTTTTTTTCTTTTCAGTTGTATCTTCTATACTAGATATGCAGTTAAAATCCCCTGCTAAAAGTAAACTACCCTTCCAATGAATTAATAGTAAGTTTAAGTGATCTTTATCCACTCTTGCACCTATTCCAGGGATCCAGTAAAAATAGCCAGTGTATAAAGTTTGCCATTACATTTAATTATTGCAAATGTATACATTCCTTTAGGATCATTAATGGAATCCACAACCTTAGGCATTGCAGTGGATTTTCTCCAAAGCATAGCAGTTCCTCTCCTCTTTTTGTTAAAAGAAGCATATGAAAACATTTCATAACCTAAATTATTTAAATATTGTTTATATTTATCTATCAAGTGAGTCTCTTGCAAGAATATAATGTCTACTCTATTTAATTTTATATATTTTGTTATTGATTTCCTTTTGTTGCTATTATTTAATCCACTTACTTTAACAGAGAATAGATTAAAACTATCCATACTGTATATTTAAAAATATTTCTTTTTAAAGATAAACATGACATAGTTATCAACCATATTAATTTAATTATATATAAGATTCTATTGCATTCCTCTGACACTATCTTTTAACATTCCAGATTTTCTGAATTCATCCTTTCTACAAACGAAGCTACTAAAACTCAAAACTAAAAACAAAGACAGTTCTACAACTTAACTGTATACATTGCAACTAAAACACAACCTACCATGGATACCAAAGTTCCTAGTTTGCCTATGAAGTAGTCAAACTGCTATACTATCGCTCTACCTATCAACACTTAAAAAGTCATCAAAAAAACAACCCAAAAGCTACCATGACTTGCAAATAATTAAATAACAATAGACTATTACTTTAGTTATATAGTTTGCCATTTAAAACTATTCCACCCATTACTACATAAAAGTTTAATAATTATCTTCTGTTAATTACAAATATTAAATAATCCAAAAATAATGTATTATATACCTATTTATGTAATAGTAGTATGAATTACCAATTAAATATTCCTAAATTATTCACTCATTCAACATTATTATAAATAGAGCTCTTAATAAGTATGTTAGTGGGACCTGAAGATATAAAGACATCTGTAAACTTACAGTTGACAGGTAAGCTTGTCATAATAAACTATAATACAAAAGAGACATCAATGTACATATGTATTTATCATGTCAAAAGACACACACATATTTTATAGTTCTAACAAAAGGGTCTGAATTAATTTTCAAAATAGAAGTGTCGTGTACCTCAAACTTCTATAGCACTCTTAATACATCAAGTATCAAAATATTTAAAAATAATGTAGCTTATTAAACTACTATTTAAAAATATGTACATTACTGAGGTTAAAGGGAATGTCTTGCTATTTCTATGGGGTCAAAAATGTTTGCAGTGTATTGTATTCAGAAGTTACAATGTGTATAATTCGTATCCCATTCTCCCTTCCGGGATTCAAACATATTGAAAAATCGACTTTACTTTCTATCAAAATGGATGTACTGATTCAGCAATAAAACATTCAAGTTTCAGCTTTGACTTATGAAATGAGTTATTTCAGGTAGTCTTAGTGAATCTAATAGCATACAGCATGTAAAAAGCTTCAAAGTTCACATGACCAAGCTTCAAATTTTAGCTTTTAGATTATTTTCACATATTTTATAATTTTTTATGTCAGTTATATGACATCTTGTACATTCACATTTCTGTCACATGCAGGTTTATGTACTAATCATCTTTCTTAAAAGCGGTTTGTTATTTAAATATATTTTTCTGTCTTATTTTCATACTAGTTGTCTACCTTAATCTATATATCTTGTATTTCTCAAGTTTCATATCAAAGCTATTTAATCGTCGGCCCTCTATTAAAGGTTATAGTATGTGTGCATGTATCTTAATTTACTGATAATAGTCTTTTTATTAATCTTACATATTATTCATGTATGTATGTGTATATGTGTGTGTGTGTGTGTGTGTGTGTGTATATATATATATATATATATATATATATATATATATATATATATATATATATATATATATATATATGGGTCCCCTTCAAAACATCTCTGACTCCCGTGCCCTGGCCCAGCAATCAAGGAGCCTCAATCCTCACCAATAACACCAGAGAGGGCATCTCATATATAAGGAAAGGATAACAAATACACACAGTAAAGTGCAATTTCCCTTAAGAGCACACAGAGATCACAGTCAGTCCAGGGCTGGTCGCTCCCTTGCTCCCCAGGTCCCCAATAAGACTCCCCACTGGCACAGCTATAGGGTCCAGATCTCAGTCTAGCTGGGCAAGCTAAAATCTCCAGCACCCTCTCTGTCCAACCAGTGCTTCATGTCCCTGCCCAAGTAGCTGCCACACACACTTTGAGATAAGTTTATACAACCACACAGACACTCCTGGGGAAGGCTGGCACAGGTTCTCCAGCTGTGCCCCTTTTACTCAGACTATACGGTAGTAATTACTGCCACCACCCAGCTAATACTTATCAGCTACTCAAAGGCCCTTAAAAGGGTGTCCATTTATTACTGTGCAATATTATTATCCAATTGGTAGTATAGCCCAGGGCTAAAGCTATAGGAGTGGCTTTGTACAATTTTACCAAAGGCATACAAGTACTCTAAAGAGCTTAAATTATCTCTACACAAACCAGCCACAGTAAAAAGCTTTTAAAATATTTAATAATAAATAATTAAAATCACAAGACAATACTTTCTACTTCACAGTGCTAGTCAAAAGAGTTCAGAGATCACACAGAAATGCTTAAAATAAATCAGTAGTACAGTTCTGACATCACAGAAAAACAATTAGTCTAAACTTTCTAATTTCTAGCTCTCTAAAAGAAAACGCAAGTCTAAGATAAGTTACATAAGACAATAGGCAGTGCTGAGTTGGATAGTCAGACAAAAATGCTTAATAATCTCTGGTTCTCACTGTTTAAATTGAAACTCCAGTTCTGCTAAACATTACATCATTTTGTACACCTTCCTGTTGTTCCTAGGCTGACAGAAACTGCATTTACATTCTTTTACACTTAGAGCAATAAAAGACATTCTACATGTAAATTCTGGTCATTAACTTTAGCCTTAAAACAATAGGCAGGAAGCCTTCATCTAGCCGGACTGGAGCTGACTTGTAAAACATCAAAGGCAGTGATGAAATAATTTTAATTTCAAAGGACCAACAAGAAATGCTTGACTTAGATTTCTTTACAGCAGATGGCAAAGTTGCCACATTGTTTTAAGTTCAACATTCATATTTACAAATGATAGAATTATCTGCACAATTTTATCTGGCTAGGCTAGCAGCCTTCACCCATTTCTACCAGTCTTCACAACATCTAAAACCCATAACATCTAATTTCATAACATTGAGACAAGAACATCTAAACCCCAAAACATTTAAAACCCATAACATTGAATTTCATAACATCTAACACTACAAATCACATGAAAATAACATCCCCTACACATATAATGACACCAAACTACCAAACACACTTTTTACTGTGTTTCTGCAGGGGGGCTTGATACTGTGGGGTTAGGGAATTAACATTTTCCCACTGTAGTGCAATTTTGGAGTTGGTATATTTGATTTACAAGGGAGGGGGCAGAGCCCCCACATGGGCTGTGCAGGGGAGCTTGCCCCCCTGCAGAAATGTAGTAAAAAGTGTGTTTGGTAGTTTGGTGTCATTATATGTGGAGGGGATGTTATTTTCATGTGATTTGTAGTGTTAGATGTTATGAAATTCGATGTTATGGGTTTTAGATGTTTTGGGTTTTAGATGTTCTGGTCTCAATGTTATGAAATTAAATGTTATGGGTTTTAGATGTTTTGAAGTAGACCCATATATGTATGTATATATATATATATATATATATATATATATATATATATTTATAAAATACTTCCTCCTTATATATTTGAATGTGTGTTTTAGCCATTGTGAACTGCAGTTCTGATCTAAGTTTTAGACATCAGAATTTGACTACATCATGTGAGAATGACAGCTCGTAGCACACAACAGTTGCTAATTTCCTCTGTACATTTCTCATTCTTCTTAGTTTTTTAAGCTGTTTTAATCAGTAGCAAACATCTAACTTTATTTTTTAATCAATGTGTGCAATTAATATGTATAGTTAAGAGTAAATAACACTACAGCATAAGCCGTTAACATGTAAAATGTAAGAAAATGATATGTTACACCTCAGTATTAAACATCATTATAGCTTTTGTCTTACCAATTTGTTACCTCTAAGAAAAGAAATTAGATGTTATTTTGAGTAGATTTTTCACTATATATCTAGTTGACAAAAATAGAAAGTTCTTTTTTTTTCACAGACATTAGTGATGAACTTTGACCTAGATTTTCTTCAGGACAACTCAAGGTGGGAAGAATCCAGTATTTTGAAGAAATGGAATAATTTTTCTCTGAGTGTCAGTTGTTTCATAAATGAACAGCATACTCAGGAACAAAGAAAACAAACTGTCCAGCACATTAACATTCTAATTAGCATATTACTTAGAGCTGACATTCATTTAACCTAGCAATGCACATCATACTAAGCAAATAAAATTAGACCAGGCACCCTGGTAAATCTACTGTTCTGAACTGTTTGTAAGTTTCTTGGAGGCCATTGTTTGCTTGGGCTAAAGGGAAGTCTCTGTGTTCATCAGTGGCAGTGATAAACATTGAGCAGCCTGCCTGCTCATGTGGGAGTGATTACTGCCTTGAAACTGTAGTTTTATTGGCCATTTTGGGTCAATTCCAAACTCCTTGATCTCCCTCTCTTAAAACCCTCTTTTGCGCGTTTTTGCGCATAGCGCATCATCGGGCAGCACCGCCTAATTGGGTTTAAACTATTCCTGGCTCCACAATGTCTGCTCTTCACTTTTTCCCTTAGAACTGCTCTATCTCTCAAATTAAACACCATATTCTCATTCTAAGGCCCCTCACTGGTCCATATAGGAATCTTACAAGTTAGCACTAATAAACCATAAGCTTACTCTTATACTCTCTACGATTACCTTGTCCCCTATTGGTCCGTTTTAATTCAGTTCCCTATATTACTCTAGCATGTCCAAAGGTCAGTCAGTGGTTTCCTCTCCAGTCCAGCTGGTGAATCTGGGAATTTTGAGGCAATGTTACAACTGTCTCATGTACACGGACAACCCTCTCCTCCTCCAAACAGGTTCAAATATATGTGAGAGATGCAACCATATAGCCAAACTGGAGGCTGAGCTCTCTCATCTCAAAACTGGTGTAACCAGTCAGGAGGAGAAGGTAACCTCACACAACACAATTCCAGTATCACATAGTCCCACCACAACAGCAAACCAAACACATAAAAACACAAAAACATACTCGGAGGCTCCAAATAAAAATCTACCTAAGCAACAGAGACCTCCAAAGCAGACATCCAAGCAAACGCTACCCCAAAACAAAAACACGTACAACACATAGCACACAAAGTCAGTGTGCCAAGCAGTCACAGCCCTTAAGGCTGAATAACACACTTGATACTCTTGTAATAGGTGACTCTATTGTCAGACACACTGACGTCCCGCTCACCAGGCTGAATAAAGAGAAGGTCACAGTGAGCTGCCTGTCGGGCGCTAGGATCCGCCACATAACGCAAGCACTCAGGTCACTCCAAAGCAAATACAAATATGACTCAGTCATTGTACATGCTGGCGTGAATGACCTGAGACGTACCTCCCTCAACTACATGAAAAGAGACATAGAGGAGCTCTTTGATCATGTAGCCCAGGCCAGTATGACCCTCACCTTGAGCAGCATCTTACCCTCACCTAGAATGATGCCACAGTATAAAGACAAAATGATCGATTTTAACAATTGGCTAAAATTTTGGTGTCATTCAAAGGGGATCCAGTGTCTGTCAGCCTGGGATGACATGCTCGACAAGCCACGTTACTTCACTAGGGACGGCTTGCACCTGTCACCCCTGGGCTTTCGGATATTGGCAAAGGCTCTTGCCACCCCCATAGTGCCTTTTTTAGGCAAGGCTCAAAAGTCAAACCCACCTCCATAGACAGCACAAGGAACAAGAAACTAAGGGTAATGCTGCTAAATGCCAGAAGTCTTAACCTCAAGATGCATGCACTTGAAGCTCTCCTCAGTGTGGAGAACATCGATATCTGTGCAGTGACAGAAACCTGGTTCAAGGTTCCAGAGGGCACCCAGCACTACCAGGTTATACCTCATATCATGCTTTTCGTCCCCAAAACCCAGACCGAACCACAAAAGGAGGGGGAGTTTCCATATTTATCAAGGATATCCACACCTCCAGGTTAGTGGCATTGCACGAAGTATCGGAGACCATCCATGTGCAACTGACAGTGGGCAAGACTGCTTTTCAGTTTATAGCATCCTACAGGCCACCCTCTCAATGTCAGGAATCCCACTCGGCTTTCCTGAAAACATTGGAGAACATGAAGATCTCTCTGAACACCATTATATTGGGCGACTTCAACTACCCAAACATAGACTGAGAGCATTACTCAAGCCCCAGCACCTTAGCCCAAAGGTTCCTGGAATTTATAAACTCAAATGCTATGGAACAACTTGTCACCACTCCCACAAGAGGGGAAAACATACTAGACCTGATCATTACCAACATGGGGACTCTATGCTCCATACCAGAAGTATATCCCTCATTGGTAAGATCAGATCATAAATTAATTTCACTGGATATCCACATCCCGACCCCACCCCAGCCCAGAAAACCACAGTGAAAAACTTCTCAAAAGCGAACTTCACACTTCTCAAAACCGAAGTGGAATCCTTCAAGGCCCCAGGGCCAGTTGAAACTATGGCCCAAACTGCAGAATCCTATATAGATGCATTCTACGGACATCTCCAGGAATGCATGGATCATGCTATCCCAAACAAAATCAAGACCCAATCATACAAAGGCAGGCGTCCAGTCTGGTGGACCCCAGCCATAAATAAACTGTACAACAGAAGGAGGAAGCTACTACATGATAGAGCAAAATCCCTAAAAGGGAAGGCATCTCTGATCAGTACTAGCAAAAAATTACGATCCCTCATAAAATCCTCCAAGGCCAGCTTCGAGAGAAAAATTGCACAGGACACTAAAGACAATCATAAGGCTTTTTTGAGTTATGTTAGGAACCTGTGATGCAACACCCAGACTTGTTCTGAGTTGATTCTAAACAACAAAAAATACACTGAACCCACAGACATCGCCAATATCCTGGCAGACAGGTGCAGTGCAAACTTCTCCACCTCCTCCCCCCCAAAAGAGCAAGTATCTATCCCAGCAGAGTGCAGCCTCCCAAACATCTCTGATGCTCAGGTGAAGGCCGCCCTCTCCAAAGCAAAAACCACTGCTTCCATGGGACCAGATGGCATCCCGGGTTGCGTCCTACGTGAACTCCAAGAAGAACTAATCCCTCAAGTAAAACTGCTGTACAGTCTCAGCCTCACTACAGGATATGTGCCCAAAGAATGGCATACAGCAACAGTGGTCCCACTCCACAAAGGTGGTGCCTCTGAGGACCCTGGAAACTATTGTCCCATAAGCCTGACTAGCCTAGTCTGCAAGGCTATGGAGAGGATCATCATGGAACTCATAAACAAAGACATTGGGGACCTACAGACACTAGATCCTACCCAATTTGGCTTTGTCAAGGGCAGATCCTGCCTTTTGAACCTGGTCGACGACTTCGAAACAGTCACCAAGGCCATAGATGAAGGGAAGGTAGTCCACACAGCCTATCTGGACCTCGAAAAGGCATTTGACACAATACCCCACTCGGGCATCATAGATAAGCTATCCAGCCTAAATATAAACCCCTATGTCACAAGATGGGTCGCAAACTGGCTCAAAGACAGAACCCACAGAGTCAGAGTTGCTGGAGCCATGTCAGACTCGAAACCGGTCACAAGTGGCGTCCCACAAGGTTCTGTCTTGGGACCTCTCTTGTTCGGTATTTACTTTTCTGAGGTACAGGCCAATGTGGGAGGACTATGGCTCACCAAGTTCGCAGAATGACTGCAAACTGGGTGCCATAATCGACTCTCCAGCTGACACAAACATCCTTCAAAAGGTCTCAGAGATGGATAACTGGTGCCAGAGCCATGGTCTAAAGCTAAATGCCAAAAAGTGTATAGTCATACCCTTTGGCAAAAACAATGTGCCCACAAATTACCACATAGGTGGTAACCCATTAAGTACAGAGAAAGTAATTAGGGATCTGGGGACCCAAGTTAATAGCAATCTCTCCTTTAACAACCACATTGCCAAAGTGGTTAGAAAGACTTTCTACATAGCCCACCTCATCATGAAAGGATTCACATCTAGATCAAGAGAGGTAATCGTGCCCCTTTATTCATCCCTCATCAGGCCCATCATAGAATACAATACCCCCTTTGGGATGTACCTTACCTGACACCTGCAGCAATTAGAAAGACCCCAAAAGTACCTCACCAGGATGATCAAGGGACTCAAACAGATGCCATATGCTGCTCGGTTAAAAAACTCCAGCTGTACTCAGTTGCATACCGCCTACTTTGAGGCGATCTATGGCTGACATATAAAGCTATGTCCAACCCAGAATTAATGGACATGCTCCACCTCAGTAAATCTAAATCTCTTAGAGCCATGCGCTCGAGGGACTTGAACCTCAGCACAGAAATAAATAGAACATGCTGGAGGAACAGATTCATAACCCAGAGGCTCCCTTCGCTCTGGAATAGAATTCCAATTCATGTTAGGCAGAGCACCTCACTGACTCTCTTCAAGAAGAATCTTGATGAGTGGATGGGGGATCGTAGGTTTGTCCCGGGGATTACTTCCATGTCACTATTAGACAGAGGCACAGTAAACTAAACTTTAAAAAGGGCACAGTATACTCAAATCAAGGGGTGGCGTAAGCCAAACACAATCGGGCTAGGCTTATAAATGCCCCAGGGCAGATAGCCTAGTATGAACCTATGAACCTATAAGTTCCGTACTCATACGAATGGCCATCAAATGAAGACATCTAAAAAGCTGAAAAACTTTTATTAAACAAATCGGTTAAGTGCTTTCGCCCCTCTAAAAAAAAACTGGAACTTCATCAGAACGGACTACTGGTCAAACAATCCTACAGTTATAGCAATTTAAAACCACTAATTATTCTATTTAGAATATTAAGTCAATTAAAAGTGAACCAGATTATTACTAAAAGAGACATATACATTATTATATACTATACAACTCTTAAACACAAATTAAATATAAATAATCTCAAAATATAAAAATACAATAATTTATTTACATCAAATATCTGTTTAAGGCTAGGAAACAACATTTTTTGTTAAAGAACAATTGATGTTAAAGAACTAAAGCCCTTTTCTTCAGAACCGGTAAAAGTGAAATGCATTATAAGCAAAGCTGAACAAATAAAGTAAAATTCTTAATATGTACAGCTTTTAAAGTTACCATTTCTGTTGCTTATATTATAATCGTATTCTCTTACAGAAAGTATTTGTTTAACATTTAGAAACTCACTTATAGGTTTAGTTAAATGAAATATATTCAGTATGTCACTGTAAATGTAGTAAAACAGTAAATCTAACCCTTTATATTCATCATCATGAAAAATGTTTTAGCTTAAAATATAAATACATATTTACATAAATTTTGAAGCTTAAAGTCTAGTACAAACCTATTGTTTAAAAAACAACAATAGTCCTGCAATTAGAGAATGAGAGAGACTTGTTTTTAGGCTTTTTAGTTTTAGAATCAGTTTTCCAAGAATTCAGCTCACTCTGTCTCTTCAGGGATTTACTGTTCCACTCCATTTCTTTAGTAAAGGATTTTATTGATTTTAATAAAAGTGGATGCCTTTTCCAGCATCTTAAATATTTTGTTTTTTTTTTATAGAAAGGAAGAATTTTATCTTTGTAGCAAACACCAAAGTGGCTTTAATATGGTTCTTTTTAAGTTCCTTGATTAGTGGTAAACTTTTACTCATTCCTTTACTGGAATAATCATTGTCAAATCTGATTACATGTTCACCAATTTTAATAGGTGGGATGGCCCATGCTTCTTTTAATATTTGATCTTTTTCTAAGATAGATATAAACTTAACTATAATTGATTGTGGTGTTGGGTTTTCCTTCTTATAAGGTGCTCTCTGGGATCTATGTGCTCTTTCAATTCCAAAAGATACATTTTCAGGAAGATTTAATGTTTTATATAGCCAGTTAGTTAAGAAGGTTATTATATTGTCTCCCTCATACCATTCAGGTATACCACATATTCTGATGTTATTTCATCTCAGTCTATTTTCTAAATCATCAAGTTTTTCTATCAGCCAGTTATTTGTTTTAAAAGAAATTCAGTCTGAGACTCACCTTCAGTTATTTTTTTCCTTCACGATCATTCAGAGTCTCTTCCATACTGCTGATTTGTGTACCTTCTTGTTTCATAAGAATTTCAAAATGTTCCAGCCACTTTCTGGTCTCTTCTTTGAAACTTTCTAGTTTGGTATCCAGTTTGTCTATTTTTAGTAATACATCCTGCATACTAGATAGTATTGACTGGATGTATTTTATAGCACAAGAATCCTGAATACCATTTCTTGAGTGACTCATATTGAATTATTTTCCTTCTTAAAAAATCAGATGAAATTCTGACAGGAAAATTACAACTTTTGAAGAACTTGAAGCTATAAATCTTTTCTCTGACTACTAGTGAATAAAATTAGCTAACAGGTATCTCCAGATTTAATTTTTTGATTATATATTCTATCAGAGAACAGTTTTCAGTCACAGAGCTTTCACCAGTTGCTGCTCTCAGTTAGCCACCTTGGCCACACCCCTCTCCTCTTTTTTCTAGTAGTACTGTTGTTCAGTCCTTCCACGTTTAACTTTGAGTTCTTCCTTTTAACCTGCCCCTTTTCAGGCTTGTTGGCTGTTGGTGAAGCACCCACCAAGAGGAGAAAACGCTGAGAGAAGAAAGGAGCCACTTTTGAGATTTTAAGTATTTTTCCTCTGTTTATTTGATAAGTTTTTCTGCATAGCTGCCTAGTTTGAGCATTTTCTGGCTTGTTAAACTTGATTTCTGCATTAGTAGCTGTATTTAGAGCACAACCAAAAGCTGTTTACTGAATTTCCTGTTTGCACTTAATTTTAAAATCGTTTTTTCTCAAAACTTGCATATTTTCTGTCTTTGACCTAACACTCTTGTGTGGGGTCATTTACTGCACTGTTATAACTTGATATTACTTGTGAACCTCTGCTATCTCTGAAAAAACAAAAAAAAAAAATCTTGCTTTTTTCCCACTTTTCTGAGATTTAAAAAAGTTCAAGTTACAGGCTTGCTGTTCTTGAACTGTTTTGTAAGTTTCTATGAGGCCATTTTTGCTTGGGCTAGAAGAAAGTCTCTCTGTTGATCAGTGGCAGTGAAAAACATTGAGCTGCTTCCCTGCCCCCCGTGGGAGTGGTTACTGACTTGAAACTGTAGTTTTATTGGCCAACAGGGGTCATTTCCAAAACTCCTTCATCTTCCTTTCTTAAAACCTAGTTGCCTCATGGTTTTGGCATCTTTTCAGGCTTATTGGCTGTTGGTGAAGCACCCACCAAGAGGAGAAAACGCTGAGAGAAGAAAGGAGCCACTTTTTAGATTTTAAGTATTTTTCCTCTGTTTATTTGATAAGTTTTTCTGCATAGCTGCCTAGTTTGAGCATTTTCTGGCTTGTTAAACATGATTTCTGCATTAGTAGCTGTATTTAAAGCACAACCAAAAGCTGTTTACTGAATTTCCTGTTTGCACTTAATTTTAAAATCGTTTTTTCTCAAAACTTGCATATTTTCTGTCTTTGACCTAGCACTCTTGTGTGGGGTCATTTACTGCACTGTTATAACTTGATATTACTTGTGAACCTCTGCTATCTCTGAAAAAACAAAAACAAAAAAAAATCTTGCTTTTTTCCCACTTTTCTGAGATTTAAAAAAGTTCAAGTTACAGGCTTGCTGTTCTTGAACTGTTTTGTAAGTTTCTGTGAGGCCATTTTTGCTTGGGCTAAAGGCAAGTCTCTCTGTTGATCAGTGGCAGTGAAAAACATTGAGCTGCTTCCCTGCCCCCAGTGGGAGTGGTTACTGACTTGAAACTGTAGTTTTATTGGCCGTTTTGGGTCAATTCCTGGCTCTTTCCAGCCCCTGCTATCAAGCACACTTTAGAGTGCTTTAGCGCGATTTAGCGCGGAGTTGCCACTAGAGCAGCATCGGGCAGCGCTTTTTCCCTTAGAACTGCTCTACTAGTAATCTAAACAGTATATCCCTTAACTAAAAAGTGCAGCACTTGTTCCTAAAAGCTTTTACTTGTCTTAAAAGCATCTTCTTTTCAGGTTTAGCACTTCTGTATTATACAAAGTCCCTCACTAGCAAACACTCCCCCAGGAATACCCACTTCCTTACTAAGTCCTCTCTTATTCAGTTACACCCCTAACTTCTAAATTTCTCTAGCATGTCGAAGGGCCAGATGTTGGCGTCCTCTCCTGTCCAGTTGGTGAATTTGGGAATATTGAGGCAATGTTACAATTGCCTCATGTACACTGACAACCCTCTCCTCCTCCCACATAACACAAATACTTGCGAGAGATGCAGCTATTTAGCCAAACTGGAGGCTGAGCTCTCTCAACTCAGGACTGGCAAGACCAGACAGGAGGAGAAGGCAACTACACACACCACAAAACCAGTCTCACATAAAGCTATCACAACAATGAATCAAACACATAAACACACAAAGTCATACTCGGAGGCTCTGAACAAAAATTTACCTAAACAGCAGAGGCCTCCAAAGCAGACATCCAAGCAACTGCCACCTCATGACACACCACAGGCAACACATAAACCACAAAATCAGTGTGCAAAGCAGTCACAGCCCTTAAGGCCAAATACAACACCAAACATACTTGTCATAGGTGACACCATAGTCAGACACATTGACGTCCCACTCACCAGGCTGAACAAGGAGAGGGTCACTGTAAGCTGCCTATCGGGCGCTAGAATCCGCCACATAACACAAGCACTCGGGTCACTCTACAGCAAGTACAAATATGACACAGTCATTGTCCATGCTGGTGTGAACGACCTGAGACGTACCTCCCTGGACTACATGAAAAGAGACATAGAGGAGCTCTCTGATTATGTAGCCCAGGCAGGTATGACCCTGACCCTGAGCAGTATCCTTCCTTCATCAAGAATGATGCCACAACATAGAGACAAGATGATCAGCTTTAACAATTGGCTTAATTTCTGGTGTCATTCAAAGGGGATCCAGTGTCTGTCTGCCTGGGATGACATGCTTGACAAGCCACGCTGCTCGCAAGGGACGGCTTGCACCTGTCACCCTGGGATTCGGATATTGGCTAAGGCTCTTGCCACCCCATAGTGCCTTTTTAGGCAAGGCTCAAATTCTAAACCTACCACCCTAGAAAACAAAAATGGGAAGAAACTAAGGGTAATGCTGCTCAATGCCAGAAGTCTAAATCTCAAAATGCACGCACTGAAGGCCCTTCTCAGTATGGAGAACATCGATGTCTGTGCTGTGACTGAAACCTGGTTCAAGGCTCCTGAGAGCACCCCGGCACTATCAGGTTTTACCTCATATCATGCGTTCCGGCCCCAAAACCCGGACCACACCACAAAAGGAGGGGGTGTATCCATATTCATCAAGGATACCCACACCTCCAGGTTGGTGGCAACACACGAAGCATCGGAAACCATCCAGGTGCAATTAACCATAGGCAAAACTGCTCTACAATTTGTAGCATGCTACAGGCCACCCTCTCAAACTCAGAAACCCCACACAGCCTTCCTGAAGACACTGGAGGGTATAAATGTGTCTCCAAACACCATTATATTGGGTGACTTCAACTACCCGAATATAGACTGGGAACATTACTCAAGCCCCAACTTTCTAGCCCAAAGGTTCCTGGAGTTCATAAATTCAAATGCCATGGAACAACTAGTCACCGTTCCCACAAGAGGAGAAAATATACTAGAGCTCATCATCACAAACATGGGGACAAAATGCTCCACACCGGAAGTATATCCCTCATTGATGAGATCAGATCACAAACCTATCTCACTGGAAATCCACATCCCTCCCCCACCCCAAACAAAAAAGACCACAGTGAAGAACTTCTCTAAAGCAAACTTCACACTACTCAAGACTGGTGTGGTATCCTTCAAGGCCCCCGAGCCAGTGGAAACCACAACCCAAGCTGCGGAAGCCCTTACAAATGCATTCTACGAACACCTCCAGGACTGCATGGATCAGGCCATCCCTACTCTTTCCACCAAGGGCAAACGTCCAGTCTGGTGGACCCCAGCCATAAACAAACTTTACAATAAGAGGAGAAAGCTGTTACATGATAGAGCAAAATTCATAAAAGAGAAGACACCCTTGATCATTATTAGTAAAAAAATACGAGCACTCATAAAATCATCCAAGGCCAACTTTGAGAGAAAAATTGCAATAGATTCAAAAGACAATCATAAGGCCTTCTTCAGCTATGTTAGAAACCTGGGTGGAAACTCCCAGATATGCGCAGAATTAGTCCAAAATGATACAAAAATCACTGAACCCACAGACATTGCCAACATACTAGCAGACAGGTTCAGTGCAAACTTCACCCCCCTCTCCCCCCCAAAAGGAGAGATAACTATCCCAGCGGAGTGTAGCCTCCCAGACATCTCAAATGCGCAGGTGAAAGCTGCTCTCTCTAAAGCTAAAAACACAGCATCAATGGGATCGGATGGTGTCCCCGGCTGTGTGCTACACGAACTCAATGAGGAACTAAACCCGCAAATAAGGCAGCTGTTTAATCTTAGCCTTACCACAGGATACGTGCCCAAGGAGTGGTGTACGGCAACTGTGGTCCAACTCCACAAAGGCTGTGCCTCTACGGACCCTGGTAATTACCGCCCCATAAGCTTAACAAGCCTGGTCTGCAAAGCTATGGAGAGGATCATAATGGAACTCATAAACAAAGACATAGGGGACTTGCAGACATTGGACCCGACCCAGTTTGGCTTTGTCAAGGGCAGATCATGCCTTTTGAACTTGGCCGACTTCTTCGAAACAGTCACCAAGGCCATTGATGAGGGAAAGGCAGTCCATACAGCCTACCTTGACCTTGCAAAAGCTTTCGACACAATACCCCACCCAGGTATTATAGAGAAACTTACCAGCTTAAATGTAAACCCATATGTCACAAGATGGGTTGCAAACTGGCTAAAGGACAGAGAACCCACATGGTTAGAGTTGCTGGCGCCATGTTAGACTCCAAGCCGGTCACAAGTGGTGTCCCACAGGGCTCAGTCCTTGGCCCCCTGTTGTTCGGTATCTACTTCTCAGAAGTACAGGCAAACATAGGAGGACTGTGGCTGACAATGTTTGCAGATGACTGCAAACTGGGCGCCATAGTGGAAAGTACATCGGACACAGATATCCTTCAGAGGGGTCTCACGGAAACTGATAGCTGGTGCCAGAGCCATGGCCTGAAGTTAAATGCCAAAAAATGTATAGTCATACCCTTCGGGAAAAACAAGGTAACCCCAAGCTACCATATAGGTGGCAATCCATTAAGCACAGAAGAGGTTATCAGGGACCTGGGGACCCAGGTTGACAGTGGCCTTTCTTTTGACACTCACATTGCTAAAGTGGTTAGAAAGACCTTCTACATTGCCCACCTGATCATGAAGGGATTCACATCCAGATCAAGTGAGGTCATTGTTCCCCTGTACTCTTCACTTATCAGACCAATGATCGAGTACAATGCCCCATTCGGGATGTATCTCACCCGACACCTGCAGCAATTGGAGAGACCCCAAAAGTTCCTCACCAAAAGGATAAAGGGACTCCAAAATCTGTCATATGCTGCCAGACTGAAGAAACTCCAGCTCTATTCAGTCGCATACCGCCTGCTCAGAGGTGACCTGTGCCTGACATACAAGGCCATGTCCAACCCAGAATTAATGGACATGCTCCACCTCAAAAATCCAAATCTACCAGATCCACTAGAGCAAGCGACTTAAACCTTAGCACGGATATAAATAGGACATGCTGGAGGGATAGATTTGTCACCCAGAGACTCCCTATGCTGTGGAATAAAATCCCGGTCCATGTGAGGCAGAGCACCTCGCTGGCTCTTTTCAAGAGAAATCTTGACCGGTGGATGGGAGATCGTAGGTTTACCCCGGGAATCATCTCTGTGTCACTGCTGGACAGAGGCAGAACAAACTAATGGGCACAGTATTTTTTAACATAAGGGGTGGCGTAAGCCACAAAACTTTGGGCTAGGCTTATAAATGCCTTAGAGCAGATAGCCTAGTATAAACCTATGAACCTATGAACCTATGAACCTTGCTTCTTTTTTTCTATTTTCACTGTTGGAAAATTATGTCATCTTCTACAGACTGAATATTTTCCGATTTAACAATGTTAGTAGCAGTTCTAATCAGTATATTACATAACAAAGCAGTGTCCTTTTTAATATATAGTCTGTTTGCATTATAGACATTACACAGTTTCTTTTTCTTCCTAGTTATTTGTTGTAAACGTCTTCCATTCTATCTTTTTTATTCTCTTCTTTATGCTCTGAATCCTCAGACTGCTTCTACTTGTATCCTGAATTCCAAAATTGTAATCTGTAGTATCATTTTAATAAGGATTGAGTGATATTTACTGACAGGGAGCACTTCCTTTCATAAATCTGTTTTATTTCCACTTTGCCTAATATTGTTTATCTAATCAGCCCAGTCATTAATATATGTAACTACAATTTCCAAGCTGTGTCAGCTGCAGAAGTGGAGTCATCATCAGTAAGTCTAGATTTACTACTAATAATAGTGAGTAAATCATCTAAAGTTTGACATAAAACATACAGGGTCTCCAATGTTATCAGGTGACTCAGCATTTAGTACACAGAGTAAGATATGTGTGCTTTAGCAAATCATTAATTATGGCATACTCATTTAAGGAATCCATTGTTAGCAACAAACAACTAAATAATCTTAAAAGAAAAATAATCAAAATCAGTTACAACAGAACTAAGTAAGAAATTAAAACAATTTAAGTCAAATTATATGATGAAATCATACAAACAGTATGCAACTACGTATTAAATTAAGAACGTTGTACAAGTGAAAGTAATTTATATAGTCATCACTCTGACCTACTGTACCAGTTGTGCCATTCAAGCTAAAATGCTGGATGTCCTTTACTCTCACTATCATTTGCAGTCTCACTTCATTATAACAGTGAAAATGAAAGGTAAGAAATAAAATATAAATAAAATAATTATTTTCTTACCAAGCAGTTGTACAGTAAGTCACAAACCAACATCTGACTGTTTCATATAAGCTTTGGATTGTTGTTTCTACAGTCTGTGTGAATTTATATCTAACTAAGTCCCATTGGATGGCTAGAGTTTGCCTGTTCCAGTGTATCCCTTTCTTACAACAAACAGTGAAAAATCAGAAGTAAAAAAAGAAAATATAAATCAAAACAAATGTTCTTGTCTACAAGCTATTCCTTTCTTCCTACAAACAGTGAAACTGAAGGGTAAACAATAAAATTTGAAGTAAAAAAATTTTCTTTTGGCAAGTAGTTGCATAATATATCACAAACCACTGAATTGTTTCAGATAAGCTCTGGATTAGGGTAGGAACAGATTTTAAGTAAATTCATGTTGTGAGGTAATTTAGCTGAGGAGGTGGTGGGGCCGTACAAGAGGGATTATCGTTGACAACAGATAAACCTGTTTGGATGAAGTGGTTGTTGAAGTGGGTATCAATGCTATTGGCATTATTAGGTGATAAAGTTGATGTGGCTGATTGACCACAACGGAGAAGACTTTTCAGTAATGTCCAAGTCTGGGTTATGTTGATGTTCTCCCTGGAGATTAGCAAAGATTTTTTTTTTATGGGATTTGATTCAGTTTATGAGATGTCTGAAGTTTTACCAGTTGCCTTGAGGTGTGTTTTGTGGCAATTGCTTATAAGCTTTGCCACTGATGAGCTTAACTTTATTTTGGTAACCAAGGTGCTGGATTAGATTTTTATTTTATTTGTTTATTTATGATGGGAGCCAGTTCATTTAGAATGTCTAGAAGTATTTTGTTAAATTCTAAAACTGCTTCCTCTAGAGGTATTTATTTAGAATATCCCAATTACATAGCTGAAGGTTGAAAATAAAAGTTTGCACTTAGAATTTGCTGAGGTTGTGTACCTGCTTATATTGTGGTTGTCTGTGGGTATTGTATTGCTGTCTTATAGCAAAAGTAGGAAGATGGTCACTGATTGTGTCTGGTAGGCAGTCAGTGGTGGTTATTTTGTTTGGAGATGAGATGAGAATCCAATCCTCTGAAAATTCTCTCTTGATGTTTTTGTTAACAGTTAAGTGAAATTTATTTATTTAACATTTGTTGATCGGGAAAGTCCAATTAGGACAGAGCCTATTTTCAGCAGAGGCCTAGAGAGAAATGCTCCAGACGCATGTCTTTGGAATGTGGGAGGAAGCCCATGCAAATGCAGGGAGGACATGCAGACTCCACACAGAAGGCACCCCAGCTGAAAATTGAACCAGAGAACCTCTTGCTGTGAGGTGACAGTGTTAACTGCTGCACCACTGTGCCACTGTGTGTGTGTGTGTGTGTGTGTGTGTGTGTGTGTGTGTGTGTGTGTGTGTGTGTGTGTGTGTGTGTGTGTGCGTGTGTGTGTGTGTGTGTGTTGGAGGACCAGGGTTTGGGTGAATATCACCACTTAGTTTCAGTTTTGTTATAAAACGCTTGTTGGGAAAGCACATTTGTTTTTGAGTTTATGTTTTAAGTCAAGTTTTCTTTAGCAAGGCACTGGTGTTTAAATAGATGTTTTTATGGAGCTCAATGTGTGTGGTAACAGTATAGGTTAGGGGTCACTCCAGTGGCATAGAGAGATAAAGCCCTGACTACAGCCCAGTTGACCCAAGTTTGATTTGCAGTTCAGGCAACTGATGGAGCAGCAGGGAGGAACGGGTGTGCCTGCCAGTGCATCACCATTCATTGTTGATACTCCCTTAGGGAAGGTGTGGTCAAAAGAGGGGAGTTGCCCTTGGATGTAATTGATGAACATGGAAGGTGGGGCAGGGAGTGAGTAGGACATATAAAGAAGTCCCTCAAGACAGAAGCAAAAATGATGAAGCTCCAAGGACATCCTTAGGATCCATGACAAACCATAGCAATACTGTAGTAAGTCTGGTGGGTAGGAGATAAGCTAGGAGACCCAGTGTGGATGTGGGGCACTAGGTGCTGTGCCAGTTAAATGATGCCCCATGGGGGACAAAAAACACTATAAATTAGGAAGATAGCTTAGGTGTAAAATCCTGGGTTTTGGTTTGTGACATAATGGTCTGGTTGGGACATACTGAGAGAGGAGGTGTGTATGGAATGAGGTTAAGTTTATGAGTAGCTTTAGGGAGAGTGGCATTAAGAGTTGAAGAATGAACTTAGTGGATAAAAGAGAGGAGCAAATGGAGGTATGGGTTATGAAGAGAGTGGAGGAAGTGGGAACGTTTTTGTGAGAGGTGAAGATTTGTACAGATGTTGTGGTGAGTTAGGATTGCTCAATTTGGTATGTAAGATGTTTTGTGGTGAGTGAGGGTGCAAAGGTTGTGTGAGAACAGAAGGAGTTGTGTTTGTTCTTGAATGTGTTATGGTGGGGGTAAAGTAGATAAGTGAAAAGGAAGTAGGAAATCTGTGGGGTATTCAGTTAGTGGTAAGAGGTAATAGGTGACAACATGTTTAAGAAGTTCTGTATGAGTATATTAAGGAAGGAAAAGTATATGTTAGGCTAAGATGGAGAAAACGTAATTGTATGAGTTTTGTGGATGAAGCAAGGAAAATAAAGAGATGTAGTACAAGTATAGTAAAAGGGAGAGGTGTATTTGAGGAATGCCAAGAAAGCTTCCTTGTCTTGTATTAGTGGGGGTGAAGTAAGGTGTTATTATTTAGGAAATTATGTGTGTCATGGATGAGGAAAGGTAGGGAGTGATGTGTAAGAAGTGGGAGGAAAAAATATATAATGCAGTATTTAGTTGTGTGTGCATGGAGAGAGAGTGCTTAGTGTGTGTATTTGTAAGGTGTAATTTAAATATAAGTGGGGATGAGTGGGAATTGGGGACAGGTCAGGGGAGTGAAGCAAGCCTGAGCATAGTGAGGGCAAATGAAGCAGGGCCCAACCAGGTAAGGAGTTATTAGAACTCTGAAACTATTTCTGAATTCATGCTTGAGAGAGAAATGACCAGGTAAGTGAGATAAACCGCTGTCTTTTGATTTGCTCTTGCTGTTAATTGAATTAAGTTCTTCTCAGGGAGAAAGACAAGAGCAGCCTGTGTAAGGTGATTAGACAAGATGCAAGGATTTGATTAATAATGTTACAAATCAAAATAAGTGGGTGATAGTATAACATGCTCACTTAGTTATTGTGCCAGCATGGTTTCAGATAACATAGAGGCCTAAAATAGGACAGATGAGGAAGGGATATAGAGGTGTAGTAGTTTAAATAAGATGGCCAGGGCTGTTATTGTTTTTGACTGAATCTTCTGTAAGGGCTTTAGGGTGTTACAAAAAGTGGGGCAGAGGCAAACCTGATTATAATTCAGCTGCAGGGGACTTTATGGGACACCTCATCAGCTATGCAAATTCCTGGATTGCACAATTAATATTTATAAGTGTACTGCTGTTTGTAGACAAATTGACAACTTATATTTGGAGAAATGACTCTGTTGTTAGGATGGCTGGCTAAAGTCTGAACTCTGTGGTTTCTTAGGTGAATCAGAGTGTAGTGCGAATAATGGCAGGTTAAGTGTTTTGTTTTTTTATGTGACTACAGAGTGTTTATTGCAGGTAAAGGGTACTGTAAAAAATAAAATGGATATGCAGAAGAAAGAGAAAGACAATTGAACTGCATAGCCCCCGACATCCACTGAAGTGCTTTTGGCATTTGCTAACGGTTACACCACAAAGAATACATTTTGGTGGTAAGGTATTAAGTCTGTCTGCAAGCTGCCATGTGCTGCCCACAGAGTTACTAGAATAGCTTTCTGTGAGCAGATTTTACCTACAAATATATCTACACATCCATAACACAGTATAAATATTTAATATCGCTGATAAAGCACTCTACTGTGTGCAAATAGCAAAGAACAAATAGCTTCAGAAATACCCTTTCTAAGGACATGGGGGACATCTATGTGTCTCAAAGATTACCCCTTCTCTGGAACAGGCTTCCCATCCATGTGAAGAAAAAAATCATCCCTAACCATATTCAAACGTAATTTGGATGAATGGATGAGAAATAGCAAATTTACTCCTGGTTTGACATCTATGTCTCCAATGGACAGGGACAGCCTGTGAAAGCTTCATGTGTACAAGCCTATATTGCAGGTGTAAAATTCCTTAATCTATTGTCATGTCAGCAATATTTTGGCAAATTTGGGGTAAACTTTGCTAGGCTTGAAATGGCTGTTGCGCCTAGTATCCACCTATGAACCTATGCACAGATTTTACATAGAATTACATCCTAATTTCTCATTAGCACAGTAAATGTGTTAAAAGTCTGTAATTCAGTACTCTACATTTATCACACATTAATATACTTAAAGTAAACAGAAACATATCTAGGGTGGGGCAAACAGGGCACCCACCATGGGTGCAAGATGTTAGGAGGTTCAGTCTGGAATGTTAATCTGTTTGGAAGTGCAGTATTTTCATTTCTGAATCCTAGTACAGAAATGTGTTTCAGGGCTTCAGTGATTTGTATGTAGTAGGTTGTAGCAAGCTGCTTGCTATAGTTCTTAAAAACACGAAAGAGTATTTATTTTTTAACACTTGTTTTGCTCTACAAGTTAGAGCTGAGGAGGGAGAGACTCCAGATTGGGGACTGGCACCAGGCACTAGATGAGCCAGCTTCGGATCTGATGTTAAGCAAAATATATTTTGTATTCAGAACCCTACAATACTGTAGAGTTATTCTGCATGTCCACTGTAACTATACAGCACTGTAGTTCTAATATGCAGCTGCGTAATTCCTTCTCTACAATATGTTGCCTCAAAATTCCTGTTGCAGTAGTTTCCTTGCTCTTATGTACTTTGCTAGTGAATATGTTAAGCTACATTACTTATTTTCACACAAGTAGATGCACTTAGTTTGAGGAGCACAAAGCTGATGAGGTGCATACCCTCTCAGCCTCTTAGAGCAAGAAATCTGGACAAAGCCATAAGTAATGGGGGACAAAGGCCGAAAAATAGGGACACTTTTTAAATATTGCTCTTACAAACTTAGAAAGTTGATAGAATAAAAGGTTTTTCATTTTGAAGGGTATAAAGTCTGAAACTCAAATATCAGTCATTATTTTCTGACTTCAACCATTGAGGATTTATCAGTGATTTGCCAGAAAATCACAATTTTATGAGAAACAGACCAAAATATGAGACAAAAATCTGGACATTTTGCAAAAATCTGTACAGCTGAGAGGTATGATAGAACTTTTAGGGAAGTGACTTTTTTGAAAATGGTGTCTCTGTTGCTATTACACCACTAATTGGGGAGAGAAAAGTTTCTTTTTTTTTTTTTTTTTGCTTTGTGGTGAGAGGAGATGGAAAAGGTAATCACTTCAGATTCATTTGCTGTTTCAACCTACCTAAATAAGGTATTATGCATGTTCAGAACCAGTCTGTGAATTTAGGAGTGAGAGAAAAATAACCAGGTAAGAGAAAGAAACTACTATGTTTTATCATGATTATGATGCTAGAGGAAATATGTTCTCCAGAAAGGAAAAGACAATAGCTGCAGGTGTGGGTCTATATTAGTTCATCGATAGCTTAGGTTGTCGAATCTGTAATGATCAACACTTAAGCGTTGAACTTGCAAAATCTTGAACGGTCATTTCAGCTAATTCTTTCCTCCAGAAAGAAGTCGCTTGCCCGTTATCGGGGATTTGCCCTTTCGGCAATGTGGAGCGATCTTGGAGTTGGTATATTTAGTTAGGGGGGGTGTGGGGAGCAAAGCCTACCACTTTATTTAGGTTGAAAAGTTCATTTTGTTCGTGGACAACCTACTGAATTCTTTCCCGAGGAAAGAATTTGCTTAAATGGTCATTCACGATTTTGCAGGTTTGACGCTTAGGTGTCGATCATTACAGATTCGACAACCTAAGCTGTTGATGAACTAATATAGACCCGCTGGTGTAAGGTGCTAAGCTGCTGGTGTAAGGTGCTAAGACAAGATGTAAAAGAGTTGACCGATACTTTTATAAATTGAAAGAGGTGGGTAATAGTATAGCATGCACACTAAGCTATTGTGTCAGAATGACCTCTGGGAGCCTAGAACTCTAAAGTGGGACAGAGCATGGAGCTCCAGTATTTTAAGAAGATTGTTAGGGCTAATACAGTTTTTGACTCAGTGTCATGTAGGGGGTTCTAGATGTTACAAAAAAAGTAGGACAGTGGCAAGCCTGATTATAATTAGCTATAGGGTTTTATGCGACACCTGATCAACTGTGTAAATTCCTGGATTATAGAATTAGTAGGTAAAACTGTACTCCTGCTTTTGCATTCATTGTTGTTGTTGTTGTTTGTCTTTCGGCTTTTCCCGGTAAGGGGTCGCCACAGCGGAACTCTGGTCCATTAATGATTGGCAGTAGATTTTTACAAAACGCTGAGGTGCCAGCTCGACACCCAACCTTCAACGAAGGCACGCCCATTTATGCACACATGTCTTTCAAACGCTACCCAACCACGGGGAGGACATGCAGACTCCACACAGGAGGCACTCCTAGGTCCAGCCGAGAATCGAACGGGAGAACCTCTTGCTGTGAGGTAACAAATCATTAACAGTTTATATTTATAGAAATTAATCTGTGTCACTAGGACTGCCAGTCAACTTTTTGCTCACATTGTGGTTGAGTATAGTGTGAGAAGTGGTAGGTAAAATGCTTTTTTTTTTTTTTTTGGTGAGCAGTTTACTGACAGTTCATATCTTGAGAACTTAATCTGACACTTGGATGGCTGGTTGATTTCTGTGTTCGCACTACTGTGATTCACAGAGTGTAGTGTGAATAATGCTGGGTAAAGTGTTTTGTTTTTGAGGGACAGTTGTTTGAGGAGCACACAACTGATGAGGTGATCACAGAACTGCTGGGGAAGGTAAGTGATTTAAAAAATTTAATGAAGGCCTAATGGACATAAACTCTTAAAAATCTCATGACTATAAGGCAGATCTGCATTCATCCCATGAAAGCTGGATTATGGATACTTCCTATTTTGTTAGAGAGTTCCTATTTTCAGACTTATTTACCTCTCTACAGAATGCCCCTGTTTTGGAGATATGTCCCTATTTCAGGCTTGATTTACTTCTTCACAAAGTTTTTTGAATCTCCCTCATTACAAGTTATTTTTAATAGTATCTAGTACACAGAAATACATACTACATGACCAACATACGCCTTCTTCTTCTTTCCTGGTTAGGGTTTGCCACAGCAGATCACCTGCCTGCTCATGATTAGCAGTAGAGTTTTGTAGTGTCAAGTTGCCAGCCTGGTGCCCAACCTTCCATTGAAGGCACACACATGCACGCACTCACGCCTAGGGCCAGTTTAGAGTGTCCAATCCACCTACATCATGTCTTTGGGATTCAGGAGGAAACCGGAGCACCTGGAGGAAACCCACGTGACCACAGGGAGGACATGCAGACTCCACACAGAAGGCACCCCAGCCAAGGATTGAACCGGAGAACCTCTGGCTGTGAGGCGACAACACTAACCGCTGCACCACTGTGGCTGCCCATACTAGTGGCAACAATAATTTAAAGAAATAAGACATGCATCTTACAACTCCCTTTTGCAGAGGGAAAAAATAAATGACCTTGTGTGGCAGAATTTTTTTAAGTTCAGTGCATTAAGGTCTAGAGATTTTACACTGTCTCTTTGATGATGTACATATACTTTGCTATCCTTTTGTCACCCTGGGTTTAAATGTGTTTCTGAGTAGTGTCCTACTTTTCTACTGGAAATGAGAAGTGTTATGTGCTATTTGGTATTCAGATTTTATGCTAATTAGATGTCCAGATTTTTAGCTGGATGTTCATAATTTTCAAGACCTTGTGTTCATATTTTAAATGTCTGCAGGTTGAAAAGTTTGATCAGAACAAGTCAGAAAGCTTGTTGCTAGAAAAGTCAACAACAAATTTTAGCTCAAATATGTTGTTAGTATAAATGACAGATGCATCACACTGCTGTGCAATCTTACAGCAGTGACATTGCTTTCTTTGTACGATAACCAGGTAATTACTGTGTAGTTGATGTAATGAGCCATCTTGTGTTTTGATGAAATTCTTTTTATCATTAAAGACATGGTGGTAAAGGAAGAAAATGGTACTTCACCAAAGGTTCCAGGCTAAAATGTGTTTGAGCTGATGCAGTAATAAAACACAAGGTTTCATTGTCATACAGTCTTGTTTAGAATATGTAGTGTTGCACATGACAATATTAGTAAAATCTCTTCATGCAGTTTGACCTTTTGAGGTCACTTTTGAGTGTGCCAATCAAGAATACACAAATAAGCTGCTGATCACAATCAAACCCTATTACAATATAGTGCAACAGTTCCTCCTGATGTTTGTTATAAAAAAATGCTTGCTAGAATGGCAAGAGCTAGAAACAACAAAATGTACACTATATACATATGTAACAATGACCTCTTTGGCTCCCATTGTTCGACTCTTGTTTCCATAGTATATGTCCATTTTCTTGAAGTTCTTGGAATCGCTGGTGGCTGAGTGTGGAGAAGATGCAGCCATGATGTCGGTGATGGAGGTGTCAGTGGATCAGTTGGATCAGGGGACCATTCTAGATTAGCTCAGGTGGCTTGTAGTGGTGGGAGTGGCTGGAGTACCTGGAATGGTTGGTTTGATCGTGGCTGTTCTAGCCTACATGTGGAGAGGTGTGCAGGGCAGAGCAGATGGTGGAGACCGAGTGTCAGATGGTATCGGAGGGTTTTGTGCTAGATCTGATTTGATTGTGAAGGTGGAAACTGGACCTTTGCTGGTGCAGAGATAAGGTTGGTGGTGGAGGAGATGATGGATTGAGATTGTGGAGGACAGTGGAGACTATGATCATTGACCTGCACAAGGGCAGATGGTGGAGACCTGATTGTCTGATGGATGTGTGCTAATCTGCACTTTTGATGTCTGTTTTTGTTGGTTCATAAGTTCATTGGTGTTTACTAGGCTAATGACCACAAGGGCCTTTTTAAGCCTAGCCATGCATCCCAAATCTCTGACAAGTTCTGATACCCCTGATAGGTGTAAGCATGGGCCTGGGGAATGAACCATTTACAGGTTACCTGTATCCATTCGAGACATAGGTGCCAAACCAGGGATGAATTTCTGTTTTCCCATCCAATTGTCCAAGTTGCACTTGAATTGGGTTAAGGAGGAACTCTGCTTCACATGGATGGGGAGCCTGTTCCATAGATGTGGTAGTCTCTGGGATACATACCTATCTCTTCAGCAGGTCTATTTATATCACAGGCAAGGTTTAAGTCTTTAAAATGAGTAATTCTGGTGCTACTGTTTTGTGGATATGCAGGAGGGCTATCAGAGTGGGGTCTGACAATGTTCTATATGCCAGACCTAGATCTCCCCTCAAAAGCCTGTAGGAGACAGAATACAGGGATATGGCCTTGAGGCAGTCTGCATAGGACATTTTACTTATGCCCTGGATTCTTTTAGTGAGAAACCACTGTGGACGTTCCAATTTTTGGATATGCCTGGTTAGGTACATACCAAAGGGGGCATTGTACTCAATGATATTATGTACAACTGTGATGGCTTAGTGGTTAACTACTGTGACTATAGTGTACAGGGTCTTGGTTTCAAGACCTGCAAAGGCTGTTTATTTAGACAAGCAGAGTGGCGCAGCAGAAGCGTGCTGGGCCCATAACCAAAGGTCGATGGATCTAAACCATCCTCTGCTATGGAAAGGGTAGAAAGTTTTCAGGGGCGCAGGAAAATAATTTTCTTGGGTGGCAAAAGCCCAGGGTACCTTTTTGGCTAGGCTTGTATAGGCTCTAGGGCCGATAGCCTAGTACCTACCTATGAACCTATGATGGATGCCAAATACAGTGGAACAATGAATTCCTTGGACTTAGATGCCATACCCTTGTTTATAGGTTGCGCAACATAAAATTATTTCCTTACCACTGCCAACACATGATGACCAAAGGCTAGATTACTATCTATGTGTGTCCCTAAGTCCCTGACTACTGGGTCAACTCTATGGGGTGTGTTGTCAATATGATGGTTACCAGGTATAGATGACTTCCCAATGGATACTGTTATGCATTTCTTGGCATTTAGCTTTAGTCCATGGCTCTGACACCAGTTGTTTGTCTGTGTCAGCCCCTCCTGGAGAACATTTGTGTCAGTGTGAGATTCAATGATTGCTCTTAATTTGCAATCATCTGCAGATTTCGTCACCCAGAGACCACTGACATTGGCTTTGAAATTCTGAGAAGTAAAATCCAAAAAGGAGTGGTGCAAGGACTGATCCCTTTGGGACTCCACTTGTGACTGGCCTCTTTGTAGAGGTTGACTCCCCAATTCTAACTTCCTGGGTCCTGTCTGTGAGCCAGTTGGCTATCCACCAGGTGACATATGGGTTTGTACCTAACCTCTTGAGTTTGTCAACAATGCCCAAGTGGGGTATTGTGTCAAATGCCTTAGCCAGGTCAAAGTAGGCAGTGTGAACGATTTTGCCCTCAATCATTGCTTTGGTGCCCTTCTCAAAGATGTCCACCAGGTTGATTAGGCATGATCTGCCCTTGACAAAACCAAACTGGGTTGGGTCCAGTGTCTGGAGGTTTACTATATCTCTGATGATCATCTCCATGATAATTCTTTCCATGGCTTTACATATAAGACTAGTGAGACTTATGGGTCTGTAGTTTCCAGGGTCTGTAGATGGCTCACCTTTGTGCAGAGGGATGACTGTTGCTTTTCTCCATTCATGATCCATGAAACCTGTTTGGAGGCTACAGTTAAATAGTAATTCCAGAGACTCTGTTGGATTGGTGGAACTGGACTGAGATTTGCCGGTGTGGAGATGGAGCTTCGGTTGTCTGGGACTCTGTGTTGTGTGTGTGTGTGTGTGTGTGTGTGTGTGTGTGTGAGAGTGTGTGTGTGTGTGTATTGTTTATGTGCTTGTGTTTTTTTTTTGTTGCAGTTGTTCTGTGTTGTGTATTCATGAGCTTGAAGGAACATAATTTCATTCAGCTGTGCATTTTGTGGTTATATGGTCTGAATGACAATAAAGTGTTACTTTACTTTTTTTTTTTAGGTTCATAGGTAGGTACTAGGCTATCTGCCCAAAGGCATTTATAAACCTAGCCAGAATGTATTGGCTTTCGCCACCCCCTTAGATTAGTTCCCTGTGCCTTTGTCCAGCAGAGCCATTGAAGTGATCCCCGGGGTAAACTTTTTGTTTCCCATCCACTCATCAAGGTTTCTTTTGAAGAGTGTTAGTGAGGAGCTCTGTCTAATGTAGATTTGAATCTTGTTCCAAAGCATGGGAAGTCTCTGGGACAGGAATCTATCCCTCCAGCACGTCCTATTTATTGTTGTGGTGAGGTTTAGATCCCTAGAGCGTGTGGCTCGAGGGGATAAGGTTCTCTTTAGGAGGAGCATGTCCATCAGTTCGGGATTGGACATGGCCTTGTATATCAAGCAGAGATCACCTCTGAGTAGGTGGTATGCAACCAAGTACAGCTGGAGTTTCTTCAGTCGAGCTGCATTGGGCATCTGTTTGAGGGCAGTGATCCTCTTGGTGAGGTACTTCTGTGGTCTTTCAGGTGTTGCAGGTGTCTTGTAAGGTACATCCTAAATGGGGTGTTGTACTCTATGATGGGTCTGATGAGTGATGAGTAGAGGGGGACAATGGCCTCTTTTGATCTGGATGCGAACCCTTTTGTGATTAGGTGGGCCACGTAGAAGGATTTTCTAACCACTTTGGCAATGTGATTATTAAAGGTGAGATTACTATCTACTTGGGTCCCCAGATCCCTTATTACGCCTTCCATATTTAGAGGACTACCACCTATGTGGTAGTTTGTGGGTACTTTGTTTTTTCCAAAGGGGATGACTATGCCCTTTTTGTCATTTAGCTTGAGACCATGATTTTGACACCAGGTATCCGTCTCAGTGAGACCCTTTTGGAGGATGTCTGTGTCAGCTGGAGAGTCAATTATAGCCCTTAGTTTGCAGTTGTCTGCAAACTTGGTCAGCCATAGTCCTCCTGTGCTTGCCTGGAAGTATATGCCGAATAGGAGGGGTCCTAGGACTGAGCTCTGGGGAATGCCACTTGTAACCGGTTTAGAGTCAGACCTAGCACCCGCAACTCTCACCATGTGAGTTCTGTCCATGAGACAGTTGTCAACCCATCTTGTGATGTAGGGGTTTATGTTCAGGCTGGTGAGCTTGTCTATAATACCAGAATAGGGAATGGTGTCGAAGGCCTTAGCAAGGTCTAGGTATGCTGTGTGTACCACCTTTCCCTCGTCTAAAGCATTGGTAACTGTCTCAAAGAAGTCCACTAGGTTTAGGAGGCATGATCTGCCCTTAACAAAGCCGAACTGGGTAGGGTCCAGTGTTTGGAGGTTCCCAATGTCTCTGTTAATGGGTTCCATGATGATGCAATCCATAGCCTTGCAGACCAAGCTAGTCAGGCTTATAGGGCGATAGTTTCCAGGGTCTGTTGTGGCTCCACCTTTGTGGAGCGGAATAACCGTGGCTGTGTGCCACTCTATGGGTACGTAGCCTGGGGAGAGGCTGAGTTTGAACAGTGTGTTTAGGTGAGGGGTTAGTTCGTCTTTGAGCTCGTGCAGGACACAGCCTGGGACACCGTCTGGTCCCATTGATGCTGTGTTTTTGGCTTTGGAGAGGGTTATTTTAACCTGAGTGTCTGTGATTTCAGGGACTCTACATTCTTCTGGTATGGTTATGGGGCCTTTTGGGGGTGAGAGGGGGGTGATGTTTGAGCTGAACCTGTCTGCCAGGAAGTTGGTGATATCGGTCGGTTCAGTGTATTTTGTGCCATTCTGCAGTAACTCTGAGCAGATCTGAGCATTACCACTTAGATTCTTGACATAGCTAAAGAATGCCTTGTGGTTATCTTTGTAGTCCTTGGCAATTTTTCTTTCAAAGCTCGCCTTGGATGATTTTATGAGGGATCGTAGTTTCTTGCTGATACTGATCAGGGATGTCTTCCCTTCTTGAGATTTTACTCTTTTCTGTACTAGTTTCCTCCTTCTATTGTATAACTTGCTTATGGCAGGAGTCCACCAGACTGGTTTCCTTTTCTTGGAGGAGTGAGTCTTGGTTTTGCTTGGGATGGCACGATCCATGCATTCTTGTAGGTGCCCGTAGAATGCATTAGTAAAGGATTTTGCAGCTTGGACAGCATTATCCTTCAGCATGGGGGCTTTGAAACTTTCCACCGTGGTCTTATGTAATGTGAAGTTTGTTTCTGAAAAGTTTTTCACGGTGGTTTCCTTGTCCGGGGGTGGGGACGGAATGTGGATATCCAAAGTGATTTGTTTATGGTCAGATCTAACCAGCGAGGGATTGACCTCCCGTGTGGAGCACTGGTCACCCATGTTGGTGATGATCAGGTCCAATATTTTGTCACCTCTGGTGGGAGTGCTGACCAGTTGAATCAGGGTGTTTGAGTTTATAAATTCTAGGAAATGTTGGGCAAGGGAGTTAGTACTTGAGTAGTTCTCCCAGTTAATGTTTGGGTAATTGAAATCACCCAATATTAAGGTGTTTGATAGGACCTTTATGTTTCCCATGTATCTAGAAATGCGGAATGGGGGTCCTGGGACATGGTGGGTGATCTATAGCAAGCTACAATTCGAATTGCAGTTTTGCCCATTGTTAGTTTAACGTGGATGATCTCTGAAGCATTGTGCTGTGCCACTAACCTGGAGGTGTGGGTATCCTTGATAAATATGGATACGCCCCCGCCTTTTGTATTTCGGTTTGGGTTCTGTGGCCAAAATGTATGGTATGAGTTGTAGCCTGGTAGTGTTGGGGTGCTCTCTGGAGCCTTAAACCAGGTTTCTGTTACTGCACATATATCAATTTTCTCCATACTGAGGAGTGCCTCGAGTGCATGCATTTTGAGGTTTAGACTTCTGGCATTGAGTAGCACTACCCTCAGATTTTTGTTACTTGTGCTATTTACGGCGGTGGGTTTGTCTTTTTCAGCCTTGCCTAAAAAAGGCACTATGGGGGTGGCAAGAGCCTTGGCCATATTCGAAAGCCTAAGGGTGACAGGTACGAGCCGTCTCTAGCAAAGCAGCGTGTCTTGTCGAGCATGTCATCCCAGGCGGACAGACACTGGATCCCCTTTGAATGACACCAGAAACGTAGCCAATTGTTGAAATTGAGAATTTTTTTCTTTATACCATGGTATAATTCTTGGTGAGGACATGATGCTACTCAGGGTCAGGGTCATACCGGCCTCGGCTACGTGATCAGAGAGCTCTTCCATGTCTCTTTTTATGTAGTCCAGGAAGGTACGGCTCAAGTTATTCACACTAACATGGACAATGACAGAGTCATATTTGTACTTGTTCTGGAGTGACCTAAGTGCTTGTGTTATGTGGAGGATCCTGGCACCCGACAGGTAGCTAACAGTAACCTTCTCCTTATTCAGCCTAGTGAGTGAGACGTCAGTGTGCCTGACTATAGAGTCACCTATTACTAGTATGTTGGGTATGTTATTTTGCCTTAAGGGCTGTGATTGCATGGTACACTGGTTTTGTGAAGTATGTGTTTCATGGTTTGTGTTGGGGGGTGAAGGTTGCTTGGATGTTTGCTTTGGAGGTCTCTGTTGGTTTTGCAGATTTTTATTTAGAGCCTCCAAGTATGTTTTCATGTATTTATGTTTGTTTTTTGCCGGTGCTGGTTTAATGGGTCTATGTGAGACTGGTGGTGTGATGCAAGTATTTCCCTTCTCCTCTTGACTGTCTGATCCAGTATTGGGTTGAGAGAGCTTAGCCTCCAGTTTGGCTGTGTAATTGCATCTCTCGCGTGTATTAGTGTTTGGTGGTAGGAGGAGAGGGTTGTCTGTGTACATGAGGCAGTTGTGACATTGCCTCAAAATGCCCAGATTCACCAGTTGGACTGGAGAGTACACCTGAAACTGCCCTTTGAACATGCCTGGATAGGTACAGTGAACTGTTTTACTGGATGGCTTGTAAGGTCGAATAGAGAGCCTTGTCCTTCTGTACAGTACAGGAGGGTCTAGTGCTAGGGTTTATAAGTGCTTGCTATAAGTTTTGAGCAAGTGCTGGGCTGAGAAATGAATGCTTGAGTGCTTAAGTTGAAAGTTTGTCTAGTTCCAAGGGAAAAATTGAAGAGGAGACTTTGTGGAGCTGGGAATAGTTTTACACTAGCTAACCGGTGCTGCCCGGTGCGCAAAACCGGGCAAACGTGGTATTTATAGCAGGGAAATGAAAGAGATAGAAATTAGCAGAAATGGCCGATAAACTACTAATTTCTGGGCTGAAACCACTCCTCCAGGGACAGATAGGCTGCTCAAAGCTCCCCTCTCTCACAGGTGAACAGAGAAACTTCCTTCTATCCAAGTAAAGTATGGGCAACCACAGAGATTTGTAACACAGCCCTGAATTCAGCACTAACCTGAAAACTGGACTATACTAGCTTTAAAAGGTGGGAAACAAGTATATATTTTTTTCAGAAAATAAAGCAGATACAATAAAAAAAAACATTTTATATGCACAGAAAAGGATACTTATTATTATATATCGCAGATCAGAGTTGTAGTCAATGCCCCTAGTAATAAAGTAGGAAGAAACACAAATACAGTAAAAGCAAATTAATAAAGTGCAGTTTATAAATACACACACACACACACACACACATATATATATATATATATATATATATATATATATATATATAAAAACAATAGAAAACGATCAAACTGATTTAAACAAGTTACCCAATTAACCAGAAAAAAAAAGCTCAAAACTGAGCCCTGTTCCAGCAGTCTTCAATCAGACAAGTTCTAACTGCACACTCCTGCTACTAGGGTGCAGGAGAACCTTCTCCAAAAAAGATGGCCTGGATCAGTGCTCAAGTTATACAAACAAAGCTAGATTCAGCAGGCCTGAATCTGGTCTATGCTACAGCAACAAGGTGCACCAATTTCAGAAAGAAACAGTTACAGTAAGCAGGCACAATAAGCCTGTGACCAGAAATTCCCAGCTTAGAAGGGCAGAATCCAGCCTCTCCCCCCACAAGAGTGCAGACCCTCTTAATGTAGAATAACTGGCCTGAAGCCCAAGTGCTTAAGCCAGAACTAATACACTTTTAGAATAGCAGACACTGGTCCTTCAATTAGCAATTCCCAGCTTAGAATGATGTAAGCTACCTGTCCTGCCACAACAGTGCAGACCACAAACCTTCTTAATTTAAAACAGCTTGTATGAAGTCCAAGTGCTTAAACCAAAAGATTTAGAATAACAGTTACAATTTAATCAGGCTGCTACCAAGCAGTAATAAATGCAGCAGAATAAATAAAATTGAGTACTTTTAAGAAAAGCAAAATAAATTAGGAGGAAACACAAATACAGTAAAAGCAGATGAATAAAGTGCAATTTTTTTTAAGTGCAAGGTGAGAGGAAGGAATAACCTAAGTGGGTTGGCCTGCTCAAGTCTTCTTTCTGTATTAAGTAGAGTGAACACTAGACTCAGAATATGATCTCACTGTACTTGGTTAAGTGAACAAATGAGATGGAGCCAGGAGGAGTGTTCTAATACTGACTTACAGGAGGAGTGGGCAATTCCAGAGCCACCAACACTAATACCAACACAGGAACAGGGAGAATGGGTGGAGAACTAACTGCAGAGAGACACACAGCACACTGTTTAATGAAACACAATTAGGAAACAGAAAAAATGAAAATACAGCACTTTTAAAACTGTAGGTTTGTACTTAACAGAAGACTTTACTTTTTATTTATTTTTTTATTCTAGGCACTTTACACTTCAAGATGTCATTCATTTTCAAACCTGACAAATTAGCATAATTTAGTTATCTAGCTTACTAGCCATACAAAAATACCAAAATAAACAGGAAGGAGCTCATCCAGCAACAAGAGAGGCAGCTGTTAAACGCAAATGATAATCCCATACAAGTTGAAGAACGCAGTCATAAAAAATGAAAATCAGTCCCCCCTCTCATTAACAAAATATTACATCCATGTATGGATTTTCATGCATGAGCCAAACCATAGCAGGGAAAAACAGGGTAACATAACAGGATAGTGGACCACATACATGTTGCTTCACAAAGTCCTTTGGAAAGGTTGGAGAAACAGACAAATGCAGGTTCTGTAAAACAGAACTGAAAACAATCGCACATCTTTTTGCTGGGTGTGATGCACTCATAGCAGTGGGCCTGTATACTGAAAGGCACAACAATGTAGCAAGACTGTTGCATTGGGGATTGTGCAAACACTACAATGTAGAAGTAGCTGAGAAGCATTAGAAACATGAACCACTAAGCATTATAAAAACGATGAAATTTAGATCATATGGGATCACCCATCATCAACAGTTCAAAAAGTAGATAGAAAAAAAAAACAGATATAGTAATCCATTGATCACTGAAATTGCTGCACCCAGTGGTTACAGTGTCTTACATATAGAGAGAGACACAAAGTCATGAAATACCAGGATTTGCAAGCAGAAACAAGAGCAGTATGGAAGAAAGACAACTAGACAGTCCCAATAGTAGTAGAAGCAACAGTTCTAACAAAAAATATATATTTACAGTCATACTTAGATATGCTACCAGTATTTTTAACTCTGTATGAATTACATAACGAAGCAAGTCTGGGCACATTGCAGCTGCTGACAAGAGCACTGCTGGCTAACATCAAAGAATGAAGCAATGCTAATTTCATTAACTCTAATCATACCCTGACCTAGGAATGGGGTCCATTCTGGTAATGATATTAGAAACGCAAAATACTCAGAGAAATTAAATGAGGGGAAAAATCATATTCACTTAAACTGAAGCAAGCGAGCAGCACAATCAAGTTTCTGCCTCTGTACTTGCTTTGTTACTTTTACTTTTACCAGAACAAGTTCACTTAAAGCTCTGCTACTCTAACTTCTTCTTTTCTTAGTTATGTCTTTGGATATGGGAAGCAGTGATTTAAGAAACAAAAATAGCTTGCTTTAAACAAACATTTGATGTTATGTAGTCCAGTCTCGCCTGCATTCTTACCCGTGGGTTCGGAGCCGAACCTCGGCTCCAACTCGGCCATACTCTAGCTCGAAGTCTTCAGTTGGCTCGTGGCTAAGAGGTATCCCATGCTGCAATGTTTCTATCCCCAGATCTCGTTTTCCGCTCTTACAGCTCGGACGTGGTCTCGCTCTTGGCTGTGGCTAAGTACAATTTTTCAATTTATATTTCAATATAGTAGCTCCAAAAGCTATTTTCATAGCTAGTGTGTGTGTGTGTTTTGCTTCTGCTGGTTGTGTGACCGGTTCTGTTGAATTTTTTTTTTTTTTTGGTATCCCATTTCTTTCTTTGGTGTTTATGAACTAGGCCCGTTTCAGTTAGAGGACCTAGTCCTCCCCTGTTTTTGTGTAGCAGACCTGTTAGCGGGTTTTTTGTTGTGTGACTGTTTTTGCTGCCCTTATTCCCTGGGCTAGGCCCGTTTAACTTAGAGGACCTAGTCCTCCCTGTGATTATCCAATGGTCTCTAGGCTGTTTAAGTTAGAGGCTCTAGTTTCCCATGCTCTATCTTGGTTATTTTTGCTTACTGTAGTGAAGGTATCCCTACTGTTTTACCCTGTGTGTGTGTGTGTGTGTTCTTGCTATCAATATGTCCAAGGATTCTAAAGAACACAGGCCTTCGGGCTTTAAAAAGTGTGTCAAATGTAATAATAAAATATCTTTGACGGATGGGCACTCTGTGTGCATGTATTGCTTGGGGGCTATTCATCTACAAGAACCTGCTTCTTCTGTCACGCTTTCAGTCCCCGTGTGCTGCAAGAGAGGAAGAACAAGCTTATTTTAAAAGGATTGCTGAAACCTTCCTTTGAAGAAGACTTGGAGAGGTCTTCTAGTTCCAGATCCTCTCCTTCCAAACCAGACAAAGAAACAGACAAAAAAATCCTCTAAGAAATGATCTCCGGCTCCATCAGTTTCCTTGGAGCCGCCAGAGAAAATCACTAGGACTACAGATGCTTCTTTAGCTCCACTGGCTTTGGGGCCGACAGAAGGCAGTGCATCTATGATGTTGACATCGGCTCCCAGTTTATTGAAGCCGGTGACAGATTTATCAGTTCGGAGCCGGTCTTCAGTTTTTTGACCGGTTTCTCCAACTCACAGGTCTCCCTCTGCAGGGAGATCCAGATCCCCGACCATGTCTTTTAGGTCCTCTGTCCAACCCAGAATTAATGGACATGCTCCACCTCAGTAAATCTAAGTCCCTTAGAGCCACGCGCTCGAGGGACTTGAACCTCAGCACAGAAATAAATAGAACATGCTGGAGGGACAGATTCATAACCCAGAGGCTCCCTTTGCTCTGGAATAGAATTCCAATTCATGTTAGGCAGAGCACCTCACTGACTCTCTTCAAGAAGAATCTTGATGAGTGGATGGGGGATCGTAGGTTTGTCCCGGGGATTACTTCCATGTCACTATTAGACAGAGGCACAGTAAACTAAACTTTAAAAAGGGCACAGTATACTCAAATCAAGGGATGGTGTAAGTCAAACACAATCGGGTTAGGCTTATAAATGCCCCAGGGCAGATAGCCTAGTATGAACCTATGAACCTAAGACCCTTTCCAATGACGATGTCGATAGAGTGGTGAGGAAACTGTTCCAGTCATCAGTGCTGGCTAAATTGCTTTCGGCAATGGCCCAGTCAGCTCCAGAGCCCATCCTCCCTTCATCTTTGGCTGTTCCTCCTCTGAACCTTTCTTCTGAGCCAGAGCTGTCGGTTCCGTCAGACGCCACAAGTTCGGTTCCAGTAGCCCCTTTTGGCATCTCGGATCCGATCTCTGCTCCGACCCCGTCAACACTGTCCACGGGGTCCAGGATTCACAGTTCACTGGTCAGAACTGAGAGGGAGGTCTCAGGTTGATCTTCTTCGGCTCTGAGCCTTCCTCTCGGCGCTTCGGCGAGCGTGGACCCGACATCGGCTTCCGACCTCATCTCCTCAGCTCTGAGGGCTACTACCATATCTTCCATGGTTAGTCGACCTTCGAAGTTGGGGGGATCAGCTTTCGAGGTCATGAGAAGTGTGCTGGCCAGATCGTCAGCTGCATCTTATGGCACCGACACTCTTCCCCCTCCAGCACCGATATCATTCTCAAATCACCCTCCATCTAGGGACAGTGGAGACCTAAGACCTCAGGATACCTCCATGAGTGGTCCCCAGCTTTCTGAGGCCTCCCCAGATTTTTTACCTGAGGAGCCCCCCAGAAAGAGAGTGTGCAAGAGGAAGCACATTGACTCCCAAGTTGAGTCTCTCACATCTGACACCGACCTCGAGGAGTCAGAGGGGTCCCCCAAGTCATCTTCTGATGATATCTCTTTCTCAGATATCTTGGAAATATTGAGACAGAGAGGCGACTGGCCATCCAAAGCCCCTTCTGAGGAGGAGTTGGTTTTTTTGAAGGCCTCTGGGTCCCAACCTTCTGCCTCTTGGGTTTCTCCCCCATTCGACGAGCTCCTGGACCTCGTTTGTCGAAAGGTGTGGGAAAATCCAGACATTGTGGAACCGGTCCCTAGTAGACCCAACAAGTTTTTGTCCGCTCTCCCTGATAAAGAATTTCTTACAAAAGGTGTTCCAGTAGATGCCATGGTGGTGGCAGCAGCCACCAAGAAGGAACTTGCAGAAACTTCATCTATCGTCCATCCCTCTAACAAGGATTCCAGGACTATGGACAGGTATGGGAAGTGTGTGTTCTCTTCAGCAGCCCTTACACTGCTGTCACTGAACTATTTGTCCCTTTTTACACGGCTCCAGAGAGATCTCCTAAAAGAGCTGGGAGATTCTCTACAGGGTAACATTTCTGATGCTGTGGCTCAGAAGGTTAGTGCTCAGATGTCTACCCTAAATTCTATTACCAACTCCTCCATGAGGCTGATCTCTTATGCGGCTGATGGAGTGAGCAGGGCTGCAGGTTCCGGAGTCTCTCTCAGGACACACTCCTGGATGCGCCTGTGCAACTTCGCGGAGGCTTTCAAGTCTACCTTCACCAACGCCCCCTTTGGCGGTTCATCCTTATTTGGAACCAAGGTGAAGGACACTCTCACTACGTACGAGCAGGAAGGAAAAACTCTGTCTGCCATGGGAGTCCATTTTTCCATGCCTTCTAGACCTTATCTCGAGGGCTAGAAGGGTGGGAAAATGTGGTTCAGAAAGTCGCAGAGGTTTTTTCATGACACACAGAGTGATTCCCCCTCCAGAGGCAGAGGAGGGGGGTGGAAATTCAGGTAGATGCCGCCCTAGAGACAGAGGAGGCCCACGTAACCAGAGGGACCGCGATTCCTTTCGTGGTTCTCCCTACCAACGCTCCTGAGGGGAGGCCCGACTGCATCTCTGGAGCCAGTCGGGGGTCACATTTCTCTATACCCAGAAGCCTGGTGAGACATCACCAAAGACGAGTGGATATTCGAGATAATTTCCAGAGGTTATCATATTCCCCTTCTTTCTTATCCCCCTCCAAACAAAAGAATCCCAGACATTCCACCCAGTCAAAGGGATTCCGCAACTTTAGAAGTACAAAAGTTGCTGTCAAAGGGAGCCATCCAGCCTGTCCCCTCAGACCAAGTAAGATTAGGGACTTACTCCAGATTATTTTTGGTGCCGAAAAGAACAGGGGACCTGAGACCCATTTTGAATCTCAGCTGTTTGAACCTTCATGTAAAGAAGTCCAAGTTCTGCATGGTCACGTTACAGTCAATTCTCCTGTTATTAGAGAAAGATGTGTGGATATGCTCCATCGACCTCAAGGATGCTTACTACCATATCAAAATGGACAGGGCATCCAGAAGTCACCTACGCTTCCGGCTGGGAGCCAGTCATTTTCAGTTTCATGCCCCGCTTTTTGGTCTCAACACAGCCCCCAGGGTGTTCACCAAATGCATGGCAGTCGTAACAGCTCACTTGAGACGTCAGGGATTCCAAGTGTTTCCGTACCTGGACGACTGGCTCCTGTCTGCCACCACCAGGCATCTACTGCTACAGACCAGGGCCGCCACTACTGCACTGTGCCAAAGTCTGGGAATTACTTTGAATTGGGAAAAGTCTGCCTTGTTGCGCTCGCAGCGTGTTACCTTTATCGGCACCGAATTAGACACGGTGCTCATGAGGGTTTTCCTACCAGAAGAGAGAATTCAGATTTTACAGCAGCAGGTCTACGCTTTGCCACCACTGAAGAATGTCAAGGCAAAAGTGGTCCTCAAGTTGTTAGGGACCATGGCTGCCATGATTATGCTAGTTCCTCTTGCAAGACTACATATGAGGCTTCTTCAGTGGCTACTTTTTGCCCAATGGTCTCTACAGCATCTCCCACTCTCCCAACTTATTTTAATTACAGACAGGTGCAAGCAGGATCTGCGCTGGTGGATTCAGACCAGCAATCTCAATGCGGATATGTCTTGTTCTCCCTTCTCCGGTTGCCACGGTGACCACGGATCCCTCCCAGATTGGGGGGGGGGGCATTATCTCGGCAGGACAGTCCAAGGCACGTGGCAAGAACACGAGATCCATTTGCATATCAATATCTTAGAGATGAGAGCGGTGCTATTAGCATTGCAAGCACTTCAAGGCTTTCTTCCTCATGGGACAATTGCAATCCACTCAGACAACATGTCAGTGGTATGGTATCTGAACAAACAGGGAGGAACCAGGTCATATCCCCTTTGCAGAGAGGCACTTTGAGTGTGGCAGTGGGCAGTATCTTCCCGGCGCTCTCTAGTGGCAGTGCACTTACCAGGGAAGTCCAACGTGATTGCCGATAGGCTGAGCAGAGCTATTCTTATGCCTCACGAGTGGTCCCTGAGTGAACAAGTGGCAGAACGGATTTTCCACAGATGGGGTCAGCCTTGCTGCGATCTGTTTGCCAGCCCCCTCAATGCCAAATGCAACAGCTACTTCACCCTTATCCCCCCGAAAGGGGAGGCACCCAGGGACACTCTAGTTCATGATTGGCCCTCCGGTCTTCTCTATGCCTTTCCTCCAATCCCCCTAATAACGAAGGTTATTCAGAAAGCCCAATCCTTGGGAAGCAAAATGATACTGATTGCACCACACTGGCCTCGTCAGATCTGGTTTCCTTTTCTCCACCCTTATCTAATGGACGATCCGTGGATTCTGGACACAGAGCCAGATCTGTTGATTCATATGTCAGGGCCGTTCCACCCCTCCATTCAGACCCTCAGGTTGACAGCATGGCTGCTCCAATTCCGTCCCTAGTCAGGCTTCATGATTTTTCTCCGGAGGTGGTTCATATTCTGTCTTCTTCCCACAAGCCTTCTACTAGGAAGATTTATTCCAGTAAATGAAAGAGATTCTCCATTTGGGCTCATGAAAGGCAGATTGATCCCTATACAGCTCCCATTTCATCAGTTTTAGAATTTCTTTCTCATCTGTTCAGCCAGGGATCAGCTGCGGCAAATATCAAAGTGCAGTTGTCAGCCATTTCTACTTTTCATGTTGCTAATGAACCCAATCTAATGGTGCACAGCCTTTGTAGGGCTTTTCTGAAAGGGACTATGCTACTTCGACCTCCAATCTTTGATCCTGTAATGCCATGGGACCTGAGTTTTGTGTTACAGCGGCTTACCTAGCCTCCTTTTGAGCCTGTGGCAACCTGTGACATTAAATTTTTGTCTTGAAAGACAATCTTTTTGATAGCCATCACTTCGGCTAGGCGGGTCTCTGAACTCCAAGATTTATCGGTTCAGCCCCCTTACTTGGTATTTCACAAGGATAGGGTTTCGCTAAGACCTAATCCTTCCTTTATGCCTAACATTGCTTTGGTAGTCAACCTCAACCAGTCCATTGAGCTGCCTGTATTTTTTCCTGAATTCTCTAACAGGGCAGAATTTAAGTTTTATCAGCTAGATGTCCACAGACAATTGCGTTTCTATTTACATAGAACAAAAGATATTAGGAAATCTGATCAGCTCTTTGTCTCGTTTTCAGACAATAGACTCGAGACTCCAGTTTCTAAAGTAACTCTGTCCAGATGGATTTCTAGTTGCATTTCCTTCATCTATACTTCAAATGGCAAGGAATTACCCTTTAAAGTGAAGGCTCATTCTACATGTTCGGTGTCTACTTCTACTGCCTTTCAGGCTAGGATGTCTATGGATGATATTTATGCTGCAGCCACTTGGGCATCTCCTCACACCTTTATTAGTTACTACAAA
This sequence comes from Protopterus annectens, assembly GCF_019279795.1. Classification (NCBI taxonomy): domain Eukaryota; kingdom Metazoa; phylum Chordata; order Ceratodontiformes; family Protopteridae; genus Protopterus; species Protopterus annectens. Next base: position 1,413,996,932 of record NC_056743.1, read on the forward strand.
TTGGATCTAATATCAAGAGGCAGATCCTCCTTTAGTTCCACAGTGTTCAGGAGTATTTTCCAGAGAGCCACCCAAGGTTTAGGTGCTAGGGACGCTGTCCCATGGGTAAGAATGTAGGCGAGATTGGACTACATAACATCAAGAAGTTATGTACTCACCATAACGTTCAATGTATGTAGCCCATCTCGCCTCACATTCTTACTAACCCACCCACCTACCCCCTCCTGGAGGATCTAGAGGTCGAGTCTCTGTTTTCAGCACTCCTTTGTGAGTTGGTTCTTCCTCTCAGCATGTTGGTGTGTGTGTATGACAGCTTGCAGCAAACAAGATCTGGGGATAGGCGCATAGGAGCATGAGATACCTCTTAGCCACGAGCCAGTTGAAGACTTCGAGCTAGAGTATAGCCGAGTTGCAGCCGAGGTTCGGCTCTGAACCCACGGGTAAGAATATGAGGCAAGATGGACTACATACCTGGAACGTTATGGTGAGTACATAACTTCTTGTTTTATTAACTGGTCAGGCAAAAGAGACAGTATTTATCATAGGCAATAATATATAGCTATAGGACAACTCCAAATATAATCCACCAAACAAAAACTGGAATATCTGCTGGCTACTACACCCACTTCAGCCAAGGTCACGAGGAGTCAGAAACTGATAGTTACACAATTCACAAAAAAATAATGGGAAGATATATGTATGTCTTCCAAATATGAAAAAAAAATCTACAAGATTTAGGATTTTTGGTTGGAAATGTTTACATATATATTTGTATACCCCAAGTAGACTCCAGAGAATTTTTCCTCAGGTAGACAGCTAATGTTGGAGGCATGATGGGGAAGAAAGATGTAATTGGGAACATATTTTCTGGGAGTTCGGTCAGTTCGCAGACTTTAAGGATGTTGGAGATGTTGGGTGGGCAAATTGGTGTGACAAGGGAGATGATTTTTCTGAGCTATGATTCTGAATCGGAATTGCCTAGACATGGTATGGCCTTGCTGTGTCTAATTATGGTAGCTTCTAAAAAAGCAGTGACTAGAAAATGGAAATCTAAACTAACTATACTAGAAGTAGTGAGCATATGGAACTGAGATCTTTAGAAAAGTGTAGGGGCAAAGTGCTTAGAAAAAAAATAGGAATTGTGGGAACAATACATACTGGGGAGGAATGAAGTTTAAAAGAAGGCAGGACTTAAATGAGCTATGTAATGTGGGTCTATATCACTTTGTTGAAATGACTAACCATCAAATCGCTATTCATCGAACTTAATCCATCAAAAGCTAAATCAATCGAACGTTTATTTGTGCAGATTTGTTCCCCAAGGGAAAAAATTGTTGGCCATCATCGGGAATTTGCTCTTTTCTTCACTGTAGTGCAATCTTGGAGTTGGTATATTTAGTTGGCGGGGTGCAGACCCCTCCTGGGTGAGTTTTAAATAATGTGTCTTTTGTGACGGTCGCTAGGTTGGCCCACTAGTTTTTTCCCCTGGGAAAAAATTTGTGTAAATGAACTTTCGATAGATTTAGCTTTCGATGGATTAAGTTTGATGAATAGGGATCGACTGTTATTCACTTGAACGAAGTGATATAGACCCATGTAATGCTTGACTGAAAATGATTGGGTAGATTATAAGTGATGTATAATGTTTGCAACTGGGAGTGTCTCAGGATGGTTTGTGATGTAAAATGCTTGCAACTAGGATTGTGTTGGTGTGGTTTGCATTCATTTATATAAATGTATGATTACCTATGTCATAAGTGATAGTTTAATAAATATGTTTCTTGTTTAACAACAAAAAAAGGAACAGATGCAGTTCCAGCATGCATTTCAGTAACAGCAATTACCACAATCAAAGACCTACATGCATGCACCATTCAACAATTGGATTGGCATGATGTGTGAGTTTCTGTGGGAGAGTGTCAGTGCTGTGGGAGCAATTGATTGGAAAGATCAATGTAAACCTTGTTCACAGCCACTGAGAGAAAAGAATGAGAAAACATTGTAGGAGTGGAATTAGGGGAGGATACATTCTTAAGAAGATGTGAAGTGGACTAGAGAAAAGGAGCATGCACTGTGCATCAATGAAAGTGAAGACAAAGTATGGGAAATTCACTTACGGAGCCCAAAGATAATAGGTTTCCAGCTAGGTGTCATTGGGTTTTTATACTACAGTTATTATATTACCTAATTACAGTTAAACCCAAATGAATGTCTGATTTTCTTGCTTTTTCATGAATAAGATGTACTGCTGCTGTAAATCATAAACAGCCCAGAGCACGAGGAGGACTGAAGAGAGGAAAAAATAAGTTTGCTTTACATTAATTTCTGTTACCAAGTGCAGTGCTTTATCTAGTTATCTTTAATGCAATTTTTATGTGATAGATATTTGGTTCTGTAATGACTGTTTAGATCTAAAAGCACCAGAGTTAGGAACCAGTTTTCTATGTAAATATTTCACATAGGCCTTCTGCATGTAAATAGAAGTTTATTACAGTACATTTGCTTGGTCAACCCATTTTGTCTGCAAATATATCTTGTAGGTATATGATTGTGAGCTGGAAAATGTCCCAGAATTTAGAAGCCTAGAAGATTTCTGCAAGTCTTTTAAGTTGTACCAAGGACAGGCAAGAGGAGAAAGTGAAGAAAAGGCCAAGGTTGTGGGAGAAGTTAAGGTACTGGTTCAAGAAATTACAACACACTAATTTAATGCGTTGTTGTTACATTCAATGTAGAAATGCATAACTAACAATTACTCGTCCCCTTTACAATCATATTGGTTTAATGTAACTTTTCTGTGTGAGATATAGATAATGTAGTGAACAGTAGTGGAATGAAAGCAGATCATGATAAAATACTATACATGGTATCTAGTAGCATTTTGTATTATATATGTATTCCCTAAGCTAGCTGTATAGTGCTGAACAGTGGCAGTGCACATATGCTTATGTCTTGAAGCTGAAATTTCACATTTGGATATATAGGGATAATAAAACAGCTTCTTGTGGATAGTCTGCTGTTGAAGCAGAAAAACACAAAGCCGTGCTCTTCAGTGACTCCTGCTGGCGGTTAATGGTGCGGATGACTGGGCACCTGCAGTTGTCCTCCCAGGCCATTATCCAAGTAAATAGCATTAATATAGTCATGGTTCTGGACAGGGAAAATGCAATTGTAAGACACTAGTTGACAACATCTTTACCCTATCTCTGATCCCTGCCATGTTTGCAGTGTTGTCAGCATACCTTTTGGTTGTAGTGAGATAATAATAAGTGCTCAAATGTGGAGATGTCAGTATTTTCTCTGTAATAATACCAGAGTAAAGCTATAGCAAGGATAAAAACAGGACCACATGTTACATGAGAGCAGTATTAGCCTTGGTGTTATGGGTTAGGGATGTAGTTAGTGCCAAGCAACAGGGGTAATAGTGTTATAGTACAAAATGTATGCCACTAATTATGTGGCTGGAAAAGTAACAAAAGTATATATGAAGCTCTCTGGTATTAGAAGAAAGTACCAGCCAATGCTGAGTGATACAGACACCAGTTCGCTCTGCCATCGGTGGAGATTTGTTTAACTGAGTAGATCAAGTCAGCCCAACCATTCTGAAGAGCTCTCAACCATAAAAACATATTATACCATATAAGGAGAAGATCATGAGTTTTTGAACCAGTTTTTTGATTACACTGCCACATTTTTTTACACAAAAGTAGAGATGTTTTTCTGATAAAGACGGCCAGGCCTCTGTTCAGCAGTATACAGCCAGCTAAGGGAATGCACATTTATCTATTAATATCTGTATTTAGTTAGTACTCTGATTAATCTCTGGCTTTATTTTCTTCTTGCTGCTAGTGTATGTTTATCATTAGATCACTGCTGCAGTAGCCTTAGCTATAAGAATTCTGTCCTGCCGCAGATATAACAGCTGGCCAGTTTCCAAAGCTTTAGGGCACCTTCCATGCACCCAGAACTTTGGCAGCTCAAGCAGGACTGGAGAAAGTCAGTGGTCTGGGTGCCAAGCCCTTCAGAGATTTTCTGCTGCTGAAGAATGCTCCTCTTGTGGATTTTTGAGGATTGATGGTTGGCTAACATTTCTCCATTACTGGGAAGATAATTCCTTTAAAAAAAAAAAAACTTCCACAATTCATTTTATGACTAAAACAGTACTCTTCTGTCAAAAACTGTTTATTGTTTTGCTAGATTTACAATTTTTTCGACAGTCACATGACTTTTCTGTCAGTTAAAAAAGTATGGTTCTTATTTTTTTTTAGTGTAAGCTTGTGTTCTTCTAAGATTTATTTTACAATTTATTGATAGAAACTTTACAAATTGATCTGATGTTGTCCTTTTCATTCTTCCTCAATGAATGGGTTACAGACCTGATCCTCAGATCTGACTCGGCTGCATATTTCAGACTTTGGATCCAGCTCTCGAGCTCATCCCATTACCCGTAATGTCCTAGTCAATTCTCAGTATCCCAAATCACATTTGCCGCTATAGTGCTTAGACGTAGGGTCCTTCTGTCACAGAGTTTTGTTGAGTTTTTGTGACCATCTTTGTAAGTTAAAGTTTAGCTTTTTTATTTAAAATTTTCCATCTTCTTTTCTGTAAACCTTCCTGTTGGTTTTCAGTTTCTTTGTCTGTATTAAGAGTTCATACTATAGTTTTATAGTAATCTCTTGATTTTACTATAGTTGTTAATATCTCTATTCTCTTTCTGTCCCTCCTACCCCTTTTTACTTGGTAATTCTTAATTACCATTGTTAGTAAGTTTTCCTTCTGTAAAAAAAAAGTCTTGCTTTCTATATTTCTGTCTCTTCCTCCCTTTTACTGTCATAGCTGACAAGAAGACAGGAAGACAGGTTTTAAAAAATGCACTTCTTGTGGGCACAAAATACCTGATTCATATGCCCACAAGGAGTGCACATACTGTCTAGGAGCAGCTCATCTGAACACCAGCTGTTCAATATGTGCAGCTTTCAGTACTAGAGCTTTAGCTGACAGACGCAGCAAACATATCCTTAAGGGTTTACTTCCTTCTTCAGCTACATCTATCTTCTTCAGGGACTCAAACCCCAGTAAGACTTCTAAGCTCCTTCGGAGAATATGAAGCGTTCATTGCCAAAATCCCTCCAGGACTTCTTCAGAAAGTTTCACAAATATCAGATCCGACTTTTTCAGACCTGAAAGTACACACTCTGGATCCAAAATTTTCAGATTCTAAAACTTCAGATCTGATTTTTATATCAGTAAATCCTACAGCTCAGGTTTCAGATCCCAAGCCCTTGGATCTGAAACCTAGTATATCATGTACTCCAAGAGCTCACTCCCCAGAGTTCCTTTTGGATCCAGTTTCCTGTAGACTGCATTCCCCTTTTGCGCAAACTCCCAAAAATCACTCTAGGCCCCAGTCTACCACATCCTCCAGGTCCTCCAGAAGTCTTTCCGAAGCAGACATGGATAAGATGATGCAAAAGTTCCTCAGAGCTCAGATCCAGATGAGGGTCATCTTGGCTCTGTCCCCTATTGGATCTGTGAGTCTTCTGGCCACTACTCATACAGTGTTATCTCTTTCTCTGATCCATCGTTTAGTTTTGGTGCCCCAGGATCTGAAGCTCTGAGAGTTCTGGAATCAGATCTGAAGAGAATTACTTCCTCGACTCTGACAGGATCCCTGACCAGTTCTGCTCCTATTCCTTCTTGTTATTGGATCCATACCTGCCACTTGGTGCCTTGATACTGGACATCTTGGCTCCTGTTCCCTCCAGTAGGAACTAATCTGGTCAGAATTGTGATCTACCCATACTGGAACACTCAGCTCCAGTGTGGGTGGCCACGTTTTTCATTCTAGAGATCTGGTCTCTCTTCCTTTGGATCCTACCCTTATTCCCTCCTCAGTTCCAAGCTCTGAGTCCATCAGAATTATTACACTGGGACAGTCAGTTCCACATGGCTTCAAGTTGGTTCCCATGAAGGAACTCCATCTCTCTTCTGACACCTCCTCCAAATATCCTCCCAGGAGGTCCATCAGAAAAGAGCATGCAAAAGGAGGCACGTCCATTACCCATTGCACTCTCTCACTAAAAATACTGAAGGAGAAGGGTCCCCCCACCCCCGATCAGCACCTGATGACATCTCCTTTGGAGACATATTAATGATCTAGACATATGGGCTGCAATAACAACAGATACCTGCGTGCTAAAAATATGGCATAGTGGTGCAGTAGTTGTGTTGTTGCCTCACAGCAAGAGGTTCTCCTGTTCGATTCTTGGCTGGGGTGCCTTTTGTGTGGAGTCTGCATGTCCTACCTGCGTACATGTGGGTTTTCTCCAGTTGCTCTGTTTTCCTCCCACATTACAAAGACATCCATCTGGAGTGTTTCTCCCTGGGCCTCCACTGAAAACTGGCTCATTCCAAGTCGGACTTTCCTGGTAAACAAATGTTAAATAAATAAAAATAAATAAAATAATATCCAGAGGTTAGTTCATACCATTTTCCCAGCTCCCAGTCTACAAAAGGAAGAATCTAACCAACATTTCATTCAGCCAAAGGAACTCATCAGCACAAGAATTTCAAAAGCTGCTAGACAAAAGAGTTATTCAGGAGGTCTCAACAGACCCAGCAGGATTTGGAACTTACGCACATTTCTTTTTAGTTCCCAAAAAGACAGGGGACCCAAGACCAATCTTGGATCTAAGCAAACTGAACCAGTAAATAAAAAAGTCAAAGTTCGGAATGGTCATGGTCCAGTCCATTCTGCCTTTTTTCTCAAAGACAATTGGATATGCTGTACAGATCTTGTTAGGAAAATGTATAACTGCAATGCAATATGTAGGCTTAGTGTATTAAAATATATAACTGCAATATGCAGGTTTAGTGTATTACGGGTTAAAAGGAGTTAATACATTTATTCTGCTTATTCTGTGTGAAAATATGCAGCCGCTGGAAGCTCTGAAAAGAGAACAATGGATGTCTGTAAATCCACCATGGTCAGCAGAAAGTGTATTGAGGCCAGGACTGTACCTTGAATGTATCATATCAGAACTAGAGAAAAAATTGTGAGAAACTAAAGGAAGCTGAAACAAACTCAAGGCCAGGTTGTTTTTCTCAAAAAACATGTTTTTGCAAGACAGCAATTATTTGACCATGTCAGCAGCAAATCTAATAATAGCATCTTTCTGTGAACTTGTAAAAGACTGTATAAAAACTGTAGGCTGAACTATGGAAAATCAGACAAACCTTGTACCTACATGCTTTGTCTCCTTGCTGCAAGTAATAAAGGGTGCCTTGCTTGAACCTAACGTGCATTGATCTTTTTGTTTTCCTTTACAGATCTTCAGGATGCATATTGTCACATCAAAATAAACAGGCACTCCTGAAGATATTTACACTTTTTCTGGGAGCAAGTCATTACCAATTCAGAGCCCTGCCTTTTGGACTCACTACAGCCCCTGGGTACTTACCAAATGTATGGCAGTGGTTGCAGTTCTCTTGAGAATAAAAGGATTCCAAGTGTTTCCATATCTTTCCATACCAGACGACTGGCTCCTCACTGCCCCCACTATGCATCTTCTTCAACAATCCAGGGACTATTTACACCAGATTTGTTACTTACTAGGGATAACAATCTATTATGCAGAATCAAATTTGACACAAATGCAGAGCCTGGAGTTCATTGGCACACGTCTCAAGATGACAAAAAAAATTGCCTCTTTACCTATTCATCACATAGACAGACTCAGATCTCAGGTTCAGCAGGTTCTATCTCACCAGCCAGACTCATTCTTCAAGCACTAGGGTGTGTGGCAGCAGCAATAGTCCTACTTCCTTTAGCAATTTATTGTATGCGTGTTCTTCAGTGGACTTTAGCTGTTCAAAGGTCTATTCTTCAACAACCACTTTCTTTTCCAGTTAGGCTTACACCAGTTTGCAAACACCATATCTATTGGTGGATCCAGTCAGAGGACATTTATCTAAGCTGACTCTTTGTTTTACCACCCCCAATGGCCACAATAACTACAAACACTTCCCATCTGGGGTGCAGGGACATTACTTGGGAAGGACAGCCCAAGGCACATGGTTTTCCTAAGAGACCAATTTGCATATCACTGTTCTGGAGATGAGAGCAGTCCTTATAGCATTGTACGTATTCCAAGATGCTCTTCTTGTAGGGACTATTGATATTCAGACTGATAATATGTCTGTAGTCTGGTACATCAACAAACAAGGGGGAACCCAGTCTTACCCTGTCTGCCGGGAGGCTATGAGAGTGTGGCAATGGGTGATCTCCGATAACCGATTTCTAGTTGCAATGCATATTCTGGGGAAAACCAACAGTCTAGTGGACAAACTCAGCATGGCCATTCTTATGGCTCATGAGTGGTCTCTCAGTCAGCGGCAGAGGAAATTTTCTGTTGTTGGGACCACCGTTGCTGAGACCTCTTTGCATCCCCCCACAACAACAAGTGCAGCAGGTATTTTGCCCTGATCCCCCTTCAGGGGGCGTTAACAAGAGATGCTGTAGTCCACATTTGGCCATCTGGTCTCCTTTACACCTATCGCCCACTTTCTTTGAACCCCAAATTCCTACAAAAGGCAATTCATTTGAAGAACTCCGTCATCCTTATTGCTCCCTACTGGCCTTGGCAGGTATGGTTCCCCTTCCTTTGGTCTCATCTTCATTATCTTCACTGGATACTGGACCCTCTTCTTTAACATCCCTTAAGGATAAGTCATCCCAATATCGCAGCCCTCAAACTAACAGCATGGTTTCTCCAGTTCCAATAATTGTCAGACAGCCCAGTTTTTCTTCCCCAGTATGCACTACTTTATTATCCTCACAAAATGACTCCACCAAAAAGTTTTACAAGAGCAAATGGAAAGGATTTTCCCTTTGGGCATTAAGAAACAACATTGTCCCATTTACTACCCCAGTCTCTGCTGTTCTTGATTTTCTGGCTACACTTTTTAAAGAAGGAGCTAGTTTTTCTACAACTAAACTACAGTTGGCAGCCATGTCAAATTTTCATACAGGAGATAAAAAATATTCTTTGGCTTCTTCCAAATTATGTAAAGCTTTTCTGAAAGGCACTTATCTTCTTAGACCACCAATAAAGGATCCTTTACAAAAAGAAAAAATAAACTAAAGGATCCTTCACCTCCCTGGGATCTGTCTGTGGTACTAAAAGATCTAACTTGGAAACCCTTTGAACCTTCAGCAAAAAAATTATTTATAATTCCTATCATGGAAAATAGCCTTTTCAGTAGCTATCACTTATGCAAAAAGAATTTCTGAACTACAGGCTCTTTCAACAAAGACTCCCTACATTATTTTCCATAAAGACAGGGTAACTACAAAGAAATCCTTCCTTTTTTACCTAAAATGATTTCTGAATCTAACATTAACCAATCCATTCATAACCGTTTTTCTTTCCAGATTTTTTCAAATCAAGGTGAATACATGTTACATCTCTTGGATGTGCATAGATAGTTACATTGTTATCTACACAGAATGAAAAAAATCAGAAAATCAGATCAGCTATTTGTATCCTTCTCATCAAATTGACTGGGTTATCCAGTGTCTAAAGTTACATTGGCTAAATGGATAACTAATTGCACTTCTTGGATCTATTCTCAATAAGGCATTTCTCTACCAAGACCACCTAAAGCCCATACAACTAGATCCATGGCCACTTCATCTGCTTTTTGGTCAAGAACTTCTGTTGTTGATATTTGCTCAGTAGCCACACAGTTCAGTCTGCATACCTTTGTTACTCATTACAAATTGGATATAATATCCAAAGGCAGAGTTGCCTTTGGGTCAGTGGTTCTCCAGAATATCCTTCCATGAGGGCCACCCAGAATTCACGTAGCTGGAGACTCTGTCCCATTCATTGAGGAAGTATGAAAAGGAAAACAGATTTAAAAGTTAAGTGCTCACCTTAACGAGGCATCTGTGTTGTCCATTTTCATTCTTCCTCAACTTCCCCCCATCCTACAATCCTCTGGAGGGGCCTCTTGGATTTATTATTGTAGCTTATAGTTCCAGGTTTCAGCCCTATTCTTTGAGCTATCCCTTTCTTTAACTAATTAATGGGAATCTTATGACAACAAACTCGGTCTGAGGTATTGAAAATGTACTAGGGCATTATGGGAAGAGGGAGGAGCTCGAGAGTTGGATCCAAATTCTGAAGTCTATGGCTGAGTCAGATCTGAGAATCAGATTTGTAACCCAGTCGTTGAGGAAGAATGAAAATGGACAGCACAGATGCCTAGTTATGGTGAGTACATAACTTTAAATTTTATGGGCTGGGGCAACAGTGTGTTCTACTTGTCATGGTGTTTTTTTCTGCTTTTTGATACTTAATCAGTTTCAGACAGCTGTTATCATTATTACCCAGGTTTCAGCTTTACAGTGGAACAACTCAGTTCTTCCTTCCTCTGGCTACAAAAATTAAAATACAATTTCCAGTCCGCCATTGCCTCTTCAGCAAGCTACTACTTTGACTCAGCTACAGGTGAATGACCCTGCAGTGGCCATTTCTGGTTCATCAAACCACTCATCTTCTTCCTTGATTTCCTCTGGCTTAGTAACTTCAGCCACCACAGACTCTGGTACAAACAAAATATTAGACACATCCCCTGCAGTTGTTGGAGTGTCCTTGTCAAGCATGGGAGAACCACTCGTGTCAGTCTCAGAGGAAGGAATGGGTAATATTTATATGCCTAGCTGGTCTAGGATGCTTGTTTTCTAGTATAATCCCCTAACATGACTGAGTCTGCTTCTATGGAGATTCCAGTCAAAAAGAAGCAGAAAGTTAAACATTTATCCTCTCTTGACTCTGTTAGTTTACACAGGGAAGATTTATTGGGCTTAGCTCAAGGCTTAGTTCAGGCTCTTAACCTTTCGATTCTGGATTTACTGTTAAGAGAACAAGCAGTTATTCACTTTCTGAAGATTCCAGTGTGTTGAACAGGGAATTTACTGTAAGGAACACATTCTGTTCCTTTTCTTCAGGCAACTGATTCTGCTTCTGAGGAGACTGTTTCTTCTAATTTTCCCTTGGTAGAATTTTCTTTTTTAAATCATATCAAGGATGAACCAACTGTTTCAGAGGGAACATTATGACGTTTCAGCTTTTTTGAAAAAATATGATTTATTACATGTGAAATGTACTCATCCTATTCCTGTTCCTCCTGTTCTTCCAGCCTTGGTGGATACCTGACAGCCAGACTGCAGCCCTTAAAAGGTAGATAGATTGTATAAAGTCCCCTCAATCTTACAAATTCTTATTTTCTAATCCCAGATCTGACCCTACAGTGATTTCCTTTTCAGATATCACAGCAGTGAAATATTTGGTAATGCTAATCCTTCCTCTTCTGCCAAGGATGGGAAAGCTTTGATAGATTTGGAAAAAAAGTGTATTCTTCTACCACTCTTATTTTTATGATCTTTTTGTCAAGTTCACATGTTAAAGTTTTTGCTTGCTTCTTTTGATGAGCATTAATCCCACTTTTCCTCTTTATGAAGGCAAATTTTCTCCATAAATACTCTTATTGCTTCTGTTTTTTTAAGTAACCAAACATTTTTGAACTATGTTTATGATTTAAATGATGTATCTTCCAGATCAGTAGCTACTGGGTTTGTTATGGGATGTGCATCGTCATGTGCCACAAATTTGCATGAAAATGTTAAAGTTGAAATTTTCAGTGCTTCCTTTGATAGGGATGTTGTATTTAGACCATTTCTTGCTGGGATTCTAAACAATGTGATGAGAGATAGAGACTGATTCATGGGATGACTCAGATTTTTCAGCCTCCCTTCTCCAAGCTTGTTAAAGGTTTCATGCCTAACTCAGGATGCTTTTATACACAGCAAACATCTGGCAAACAGACTGAAAAAAATCAATGGCAAGGAATTCCAAAAAGGGGGGGGGGACTTCTCAGAAAAAAAGGACAGTCCAAAAAGTATGAATGACTATCTACAAATTTTAACCCCCTTTCCCACCATGACAATCCTTTAAGTCTTCCCCAGACTATCTCTCAGTTTTTCTCTCTTTGGCAGCAGAAAATGGCAGTGGGATTCCTTTGCTTTTTTTCAGGGGATTCCTTATCCACTAGATCAGACATCTTACTCTCCCTCCTGTCCTTCTGTATCTGTTAACTCGGTGGGTAATAGACCCTGTTCCTCTTTCCCTGATAGGGAAGGGATTTTATTCAAGGCTATTTTTGAATGCCAAAGTAAGAATCCTAATGGAGATCAGTCCTGTATATTTCCTTTCTCAGACAGTTTGTGAAAGTCTCAAGCTTCAAAATGCTATCCCTTCACAACATGTTACCTGGTATTCCTCCTTTCAGTTTTTTTTAGTAACTCTAAATTTAAAGGATGCTTATAATCATATTTCTATAGCCACAGATCTCAATTTTTTTTAAGGTTTTCTGCATCTGGATTACACTTTAGGTTCTCCACATTACCCTTTGGGATATCTACTACTTCGAGGGTATTCACAGAGTGTCTAGCTTCAGTGATAGTCTGTTGTAGTCTGCATGGTATTCCCATTTTTCCTTATGTAGACAAGTTGCTTATCTTTGCAGAGTGTCTTTCAAACTGCCAGAAATATTACACTTGGATGAGAGATCTCCTATACAGATGTGGGTTTCAGGAGAACATCCATAATTCTTGCTTGACACCTCATGTGATTCTTTTCCTGGGATGTCTCCTAGATATCTCAATTCAAAGAGCTTTTCTTCCACATGTAAAGTAGATCTATATCTAGCTCTGTTCCTGAGTTTTTTGACTGAAACCAAGGTCTCAGTAAGAGAATTTCTCAGAATAGTAGGATTCGTGGCATCCATGAGTCTCATGATTTTCTGAGACAGACTCCAAATGAGAAAAAAATCAGTGGTATCTAAAATCAGTATGGTCCCAAAGCAGCATCCCCTGATGTTCTACATTCCTGTTTTGACATTTGTGAAAAGGGAACTTCTTTGGTGGAGAGACCAGTTTTATCTGAAGCATGGTTTCCCATTTTCCCTTTCAGGTCCAGACTAGTCTGTAAATACAGACACTTCAGACTTTGCCTGTGGAACAATGTTTATGGGAGTAAAAATGCAGGGTCTTTGGAACACAAATAGACCAGATAAAAACTCATAAACATAAAAGAGGTGTTGTCAGTAAAAATACTTTCAACTCTGTCAATCATCTATGGTTCTCAGAACACTACAAGTAGTTACAGACAACACCAGAGTAATATGGTACAAATGGGGGGGGGGGTTGATTTAGATCTTTCCCTTGGTTTAATTTCACCAAGTCTTTTGGGTTTCTAATACCAATGCTGGAATTGACCCCATTCCTAAGTGAAAGTATTAAAATTCATGAAATTAATTGTTTCAGTCTTTGATGTTAACCAAAAATGCTCTTTGTAGCACCAGCGATGTTCCCAGAATTGACTCTTGCAATTCATATGAAGGTACATATGTAATTAATTTAATTTATTTATTTATTGACATTTGTTAACCGGGTTTGTCCAATTGGGTTTGGGACCCATTTTCATTGGAGACCCGAGGAGAAAAGCTCCATGAAACACAGCAATTTACAATAGAAATTATACAATTACTAAGTAGGTCTTTTGAATGCACAGTTTACAATAACAGATGATATTGCTTAAAGAAAAGTTAATACAGTGTTGAATATGAACAACATTGATTTAACAATAGATATGTTAAACAAAACAAAAGAAGAAATTTAAAAGGCAGTATACCTGTATTATATTACAGGGTAGCAGTAATTACATATTTACATATTTACATTACTGGTTTGTTTTGTCTGTTCAGGAATCAGAGATTTGGGAGATTTGAGGAGAAAAATGACTGGCATGATTTGGACAAATCATTTGAAAAAAAGGGGGCAAATGACATAGGGGATGGGGAAATTATCAAGTTGGGGCTTGGCATGGACAGATTTTAGAGTTTAGTAGGTGAACCTTGAGTTTTTCTTTAAAATGGGATGGGTGAATGATGGAACAGATGTCCCTGGGTAGTTTGTTCCAGGCTTGGGCAATAGAGGATTTGCAGAGGTATTTGCCAATTGTTTTTTTGGGATGGTAGGCTTGTAGTAGTAGTTGGTTAGAGGTATGAAGCGTATGAGGAGGAGAATAGATTGAAATGAGAGAAGAGAGAGCAGGGCAGAGTGAAGGTTTGTAGAGAAGGGAGTGTAGCATTTGAAGATGAGATAGCTGCAATAAGTGGGGGAATTCGAGCCACTGTAGAGAGTTAAGGGATAAGCAGTGGTGTGCATTATATGGAGAGTTAGTGACAAATCTAGCTATCTTATGGTAAGTTTGTTGGAGTTTGTTTAAGGTAGTAGTTTGGATATGGGTGAATATAGCATAAAGAAGAGAGGGAAGGAGAAAAGTTTGAACAAGGGACAGTCTAGCATTGGGTGTTAGGTATCTTTTTTTTCAATAAAGAAGACCTAATTTCCGGTGAGTCTTTTTTATACTGTGTAGTAAGTGAGTATTGAATTTCAATTTGTCATCGATGATGACCCCTAGAAGTTTAGTTTGAGTTTCAGGTTTGATAGTAGTGTTATTTGAGGAAGTGATAGTAAAGGTGGATTTGTGGTAAGAGAGAGAGTGGGGAAGAAAAAGTAACAGTTTGATCTTTTTGGGGTTGAGGATCAGTAGGTTATTGGTTAGCCACTGTTCAGTAGAGAGGAAGGTTTGTTGGGTAAGATTATGAAGTTCAGAGATGCTGTCAGAGATGCAGATGAGGGTAGACTTGTCAGCATATTGGATAAGGGATGATTGTTTGCAAGATATGTGGAGGTCATTGGTTAAGATGTTAAAGAGGAGGGGTCCCAAGATGGAGCCCTGGGGAACTCCTGTTGGGACAGGTATAAAAGGAGAAGTGGAAGAGAGCCATCTTACTGATTGTTTCCTACAAGTTAAGTAGTTGAGAACCAGGCGAGGGAGGAGGTAGATAGGTTAAGATTAGCAAGTTTAGATAGAAGTAGGAGATGGGAGCCTGTATCAAAGGCTTTGGAGAGGTCGAGGAAGAGACAGGATAGGAGTTTATTTTTGTCCAGGGCCTCTGCACTTAGGAATGTAAATTCTTTTTTATGAGACCCATTTCTCATACTGGTATTCAAATTGTCTGGGTATCCTTCTTCCACACTGCCCTTGTTTCTGATTGCACATCCTGATATTTTATGACTTTGTGTCTCTTTGTATATGTAAGACACTGTAATCACTGAGAGTAGCAATTTCAATGATCTTCAATTCAAATTCATTGAATACTTTTGTCATCTTTTCATGGACTACTATATCTGGTTTCCTCGCATTTATTTTTTGTATAGTTGGTGTATGGGTAATTCCATGTGACATAAACTTCATAATTCTCTATAATGCTTCATGGCTCATGTTTCCAATGCTTCTCAACTGCTTCAGTATTGTAATGTTTGCACACTCCTTAGTGCAACAGTCTTGCTGCATTATTATATCTTTCAGTATACAGGCCCTTCTGCCATTAATGTATCACGCTGAGCAATAAGATGTGCAACTGTTTCCAGTTCTGTTTTACAGAACCTGCATTTGTCTGTTTCTCCCACATGTTCAGTGGACTTTGTAAAACAACGTTAATGTAGTTCACCATCCTGGCCTGCTAATATTAATCTTTCATCTTTTGGTTTAAATTCACCTCTCTTTAACAGATCCTGAATGATATGAAGTTGTTGTAGGAGTTTACTTTACTTGCAACTATATTTATACCTTTTCCACATTTCTTGCCTTCTCATCTGATCCTTCTCCTTAGGATCTTTCTTTTGTTTTTTGGCACATTCAGTTACTGCCTGATATTTGTCTACTTCTGGATTGGTTTCAGTTCTGCTTGACACGGGTATGCTTTTGCTAAACTAAATAGTGGAGTCATCTTAGATTGATTCTCTTCGTGTTTCAAAACTTTCACTATGTTTGGATCTGATGAGATCAGCAGATATGTATGCACATATGTCCTACAATTACAGCTCTATACATGTAATCAATTTCAAGAAGGCCCATACTTCCTTCAGAATACGGAATATATAATCTTAGTATACACTGATTTTTATATATTTGATAAGTATGAAGCATTTTTCTTGTTTTCTGTCCAACTGATCCAGTACCTTTTGGGGCCAGTCAATCACCCCAAAACTATTAAGTTAAAACAGGACGAGCAAATTAGTTTATAGCTTGGACTTTGTTCCTAGATGTTAGGGCTGTTTTCAGTATTCATTTTAGTCTTCTAAAATAGTCCTTACTGAGCTTTGTTTGCATTCATTCATATTTTATTGTCAGTCATTCTTCATTTCCCAAATATTTATACACTCTCAACTGTTCAAGTTCCTTTATATCATATCCATGTCCCAGATTGATATTTTTTGGTGCTGCAGCTTTCCTGCTTTAGATGTTGATTTTACTCATTTATCAAGACCGAATGCTATTCTAATATCATGTGAGAAAGTTTTGTCCACTTCCAATTGTGCTTTCAGCCCCTCATCTGATGAACTATACAGTTTTATATCATCCACAAATCTTATACTTTGTTGTTATATGGGAGTCAAACTGTAACCGTGACTTAATCTGTTAAGTAAACAGCTTAATAGGTTAAGGGCAAGATGAAAGAACAGTGGTGACAGAGTCACCATGGAATATCCCTGGGATGATAATTTGTACTTTATCATGGCTTAGCTGGAAAGTGGTTTGCCACTCTTTCATGGTCACTGTAATGTAATTGATCAGTGTAGAGTGCATCTTATACATCTGTAAGAACTCCTTTATCTGTGAATGTGGGTTGCTGTCAAATGCTTTTTTGTAATCTATCTATGCCACACAGAGATCTTCCCTTTTTTACAATTCTCCATTATGACGTTATTTAACAACAAGTGATCCTTTATTCCATATGACTTTCTTTTGTTACCCTTTTGTTTTATTGCCATGATTGAGTTTTCTTCTAAATTGACTATAAACTTTGTCAGCTTCAATTCCAGTATATAGTTTATACATCGTAGGAAGACGGGTTATTGGCCTATATGTTTTAGGATAGCTTTTAGGTTTACTGTTAAGGAGGAGTATCATTTTTCCTGTTGTTAACCAAGTTGTTGCCTCTTCAGGGTACACATATAAGTAGTTCTTACTCAAGGCTAAGCCTTCATGTAAAGGTGTTAATACTTTTAGCCAGATGTTAGGTTCTGCATCTGGGCCTGGGGTTTTCCAGTTAGGAGCTTTTCTTAAGTTTGTTTCACTTACTCTGGCCTTTACTTCATCATATTTCATAGCCTGTATATTTGAACTTCTTACTGTTTATTTTACTTCTATCCATTCAGCATCTTTATTATATTCCACAGTGTCTTCATAGATGTTGCTCTAAACTGTGTCTGTTACTCCTTTTTTGGTGGTGTTTCTATTCCTGTTGCTTTGTTTCCCATTTCCCTATAAATCTTTTTAGGGTCATCTGTGAATTGCGTATTTTGTACTTTTTCTTTATATTTATCTACATATCTTCTAAAATTTTCTGCCTGTGCTAATATCCTTAGTTTATTATTTGCTGTAGTGTACAATAGATCCTGGTCTGTTGTAATACTGCACATTGCTTTTATTACATCCATCTTTCTAATTATTTTTTGTGGATCTGTTCTCTTCTATACTCTTCTAACAGTGACACGTTTTGTCTTAATTGCGTTATAGTTTTCTCTATTTGATACTTCCATGATGGCATTTGACTTCTTCCCTATTGTTCACTTATTGTCCTTTATTGTTGTGGTAAGACTTTATCTGTTATTAAATTTGCTGCACAGTAATATATTCTATTCACTTATGTTATATCACATGAATTTCTGTTAATAGTCTTGATTACTATGTTCATTTGTTTTAACAGACTTCTCACATTTTGAGTCTTATTAACTTTCTGTAATCTATTTCTTTCATTGATCTTAATATATCTAACCATCTCTGTTAAATCAAGCAACTCTTCTCTTAGATCTTTTTCTTCTAAACTGAGGCCACATTCTGTATTCTCTATTTTCTGTGGGCATTCTACGGAAAGTTCCAGAACATCTTCCTGTGACATATTTTGTTCTTATGCATCCTGCATCATCCATTGCTATTTCAAATAGGAACTCACTGGCCAATCACTCCACAACATTGAGTGTGTCAGAGTTGCCATGGTTTCTTGCTCCTTCCCTTCCAGTGCAACTCCAATTAAACTTTAGTATTGGCTTCCTACTGAAGGTTCTAGAGTATTTTCATGTGGCAACTAATCAGATGCTTCCTGTTCCACCTGTTTCTCCTTATTTCGGAGAGTTATTGTTCCATGATGTTGTAACATTACCAGAGTTATATTTTCTGCACTAAATCCTTTACTTTGCAGGTAATACATGACTTTAGTTTCTCTTCTTTTAACGTCTCCATTACTAATCCTATTTTCTACTTTTCACCCCTGTTTTCCTATTTTTGTATTGCAAAATTTTCCATATCTGGATGCCTTTGCCTGTAATTATTTTCAAATATCCTTGGTGCTGCTTTTTTGTATTGATTATTCTTGCTTTCTTCTTTATATAAATATTGCACTATGTTAAATCTTGTTTTTTTTCCCATGCCCATATTTATAGGTTCATAGGTTGGTACTAGGCTATCAGCTCTAAGGCCTATGCAAGCCTAACCATAACAATTCCCTGGATATTTCATCCCACAATATTTACTTCTCTGGGCCCCTGTCTAGCAGGGCGACTGACGTGATCCCCGGGGTGAATTTCCTATCTCCCATCCAATCATCAAGGTTCCTTTTGAAGAGGGCCAATGAGGCTCTCTGCTTGACATGTATGTAGGGTTGCCACCATTTCAAATGCCCCAAGGTTCCTTTTGAAGAGGGGCAATGAGGCTCTCTGCTTGACATGTATGTAGGGTTGCCACCATTTCAAATGCCCAAAGTGGGACATTTTTTGTAGAAACGTGCAATTTTGCAGGACAGACATATCCACGGGGAGTGCAAAGGACATAACATCACTGTTTTTGTCCAAATAAAAGCTTATTCTTGTAACATGTGAGTTACTTATGCTATTTATTATAATATTTAGGTGTTTCAGATACAAAATAACTGTTTCATGCAACTATTAAAGAAAACTTAGTAAATATTTTTTGCCTTAAAATCGCAGGACATTTGCCATTTTTTAGATTTTTTTCTCAGGACAAAACTGCCCAAAGTGGGACTGTCCCCATAAAGAGGGACAGGTGGTAACCCTACATGTATGGGCAGTCTATTCCAGAGTATGGGGAGTCTCTGGGTCAGGAACCTATCCCTCCAGCATGTTTTGTTCATTGTGATGGTAAGGTTTAGATCCCTGGAGCGTGTGGCTCTGAAAGATTGGGGTTTCTTTAAGTGGAGCATGTCCAACAGCTCAGGGTTTGACATGGCCTTGTATGTTAAGCAGAGATCGCCCCTGAGTAGATGATATGCCACAGAGTATAGCTGGAGTTTTTTTTTACGGTCAGCATATGGCATCTGCTTTAGGCCTGTGATTCTTTTAATGAGGTATTTCTGTTGCCTTTCCAGCAGTTGCAGATGTCTTGTGAGGTACATACCAAACGGGGCATTATACTCTATAATGGGTCTAATGAGGGATGAGTACAGTGGGACAATGACCTCCTTTTTTCTGGATGAAAAGCCCTTAGTGATGAGGTGTGCCAAATAGAAGGATTTCCTGACTTCTTCATATGTCTCCCACTCCACCTGTATTTTGTTATTTTAGTGACTCATTGTTCCATCATGCTGTGACATGACCTGTGTTAAACTTGCTACTCTAAATTCTTCACTTGGCAGGTATTCTATAATGCTAGCTTCTATTTGTTTAACTTCTGCTTTATTAATTTTCTTTCCTGTGTTCTGCCTTTATGACCTTATTTTTTTGTGTTGTGAAATTTTCCATATATGGGTGCCTTTGCCTATATTTCTCTTCAAATATCTTTGGATTTGCTTTTTTTTGTATTGATTAGTTTGGCTTTCTCCTTTGCATAGATATTGCACCACATCAGATCTCTCTTTTATTTCCCACATCCATGTTTCTTTTTTATATCTTTCAAAAATTTCTAGATTTTCTTCTTTATATTTTAGCAGTTCCTCAGTCACTTCTTTATCCAAACAGCCCAAGGTTTCTTGATTTATATAATGGTTTTCATGAATCTGTTGTTTTAATGAACACACATTTGCATTTGAAGCTTTTGATAGTTTTTCTTGTGCACACATTTTTCTTTCCTCTAATTTCTGTCTTAATCTTTTTGATTATCTTCTATCTGTAAATTCTGGACTCCTTGTATAATAGCAACAATACATAATTTCTTTCTTACCATCAGTAGTCCACTCTGTCTTTTTTGGCCTGTAATTTTTTGTGTTTTTTGCACACTACTGCTTCCATCTACAACAGGGGGGGGGGGCGTCCCCCCCTGAATCTGACCCAACCCCATTGTAGGAATGTTTCTGTGTCAAGTTGAAAGGGAAAACCTTTTTTGGAATTTTTTTTTAAGGGTTGGGGGGAGACTGATGGCAAGACCCTTTCTGCCAGGGGCCTTACCCCAAAGGAAAAGGGGGTGGGTTCCGTAAACAATCTAAAAAAAAAAAAAAAAAAAAAAAAAAGGGGGGGGGGGGGGGGGGGGGGGGGGGGGGGGGGGACTTCTTCGGACAGTGGGGGTTTCCGCCCAGAAGCCCTGACTCAAGACAAATGGGTACAGTCCATCATTTCCAAGGCTATTCTATCCCCTTTCTTCATTCCAAATCAGTCAAAAATCCCTTCCAGATGTTCCACCCGCCAAAGGGATCTAGCTGGTTTGGAGATTTCAAAACTGCTTGCAAAAAGAGCAATTCAGCCAGTTCCAGCAGACCAGCAAGGATCCGAATCTACTCAAGGTTCTTTTAGTTCCAAAGAAAACAGGGGACTGGAGACCAATTTTGATCTCAGTGTCTTGAACAGATCAGTCAAGAAAACAAGATTTCGATGGTCACGCTGCAATCCATCCTTCCCCTTTGGGCAAAGGAACTGGATGTGCTCTATAGACCTTCAGGATGCATCTTTATCACATAAAATGAACAGACACTCCAGAAGATTCCTCCGCCCAGGCTGGGAACCAGTCATTTTCAGTTCAGGGCCCTGCCCTTTGGTCTCACCACTGCCCCCGGTGTTTACCAAATGCATGGCAGTGGTAGCTTCTCACCTGAGACGACAAGGATTCCAGGTGTTTCCATATTTGGACGACTGGCTCCTCACAGCTCCCACCAAGCATCTCCTTCTGATGGCTAGGGATTACACTTTTCTGTCAAAGTTGGGTATTTCAATAAATTAAAAGTCTGTTTTGTCGCCTTGTCGCACTATTACCTACATAGGCGCAAATCTAGATACAGTAAACATGTCTGCGAGACTAACACATCAGAGAATAACAGACATTCACAAACTGGTATCACCCTTTTCAACAACAACAGAATCAAAGTCAGGTTAGTTCTGAAAGTGTTGGGAATTATGGCAGCGCCATACCTCTGCTTCCATTAGCCAGATTCCACATGGATCCTTCAATGGATGCTCTTTACTCAATGATCATCCCAGCAACTTCCAATTTCTCACACCATTATCATCACGCAAGCTGCAAAATCATCTCATGTGGTGGATGTCTTCCCTCAGCTCTTGTTGGGAAGACCCTTTGTTCCACCTCCTCCGTTGCTACTCTGACAACGGATGCCTCCCTGATCGGGTGGGGGGGGCATTATCAGGGCAGGACGGTCCAGGGCACATGGCAACCAAACGAATGCCACTTGCACATAAATGTTCTGGAGATGAGAGCAGTGCTTTTAGTGTTGCAAGCCCTTCAAGACTCTCTTCCCTTGGGAACGATTGCAATCCAAACAGACAATATGTCTGTAGTGTGGTACATCAACAAACAAGGCGGAACCAGGTCATACCCCCTGTCTCGAGAAGCACTCAGACTGTGGCAATGGGCGATTTCTTCTCAGCGGTTTCTGATAGCAACGCACATCCCCAGAAAGTCCAATCAAATTGCGGACAAGTTGAGCAGAGCTATACTCATGCCTCACGAGTGGTCTCTGAAAGACTCTGTAGTGAGAGAAATTTTTCTCAAGTGGGGTCAGCCTTGCTGCGATCTTTTTGCTACTCCCAAAACAGCAAGTGCAGAGAATATTTCACTCTATTCCCTTTACCAGGCCAACCCAGCAGAGACGCCTAGTCCAAGTTTGGCCCCGGGGACTTCTGTATGCATTTCCTCCCTTCCCACTAATCTCTCAAGTGATACAGAAAGCTATCGCTCAGAAGGCCTCATTGATCCTCATTGCTCCTTACTGGCCTCGACAAGTGTGGTTCCCCTTTCTACATCGCTTTTGAGCGACTGTGGAATCTGGACCTAGTTCCAGATCTTTTGATCCATCAGTCGGGTCAGTTTCATCGCTCCCTCCCTCTCTGAACCTCACTGCTTGGTTCCTCCAGTTCCAACCTTAGCCAGGCTTCCTCAATTATCTCACTCTGTTAGAGATATTTTGATAGCTTCCCATAAATCTTCCACTCGAAGATTTATTTGAGTAAGTGGAAACGCTTCACATATTGGGCTCAAGGAAAGGACATAGATCCTTTCACTGCTTCCATCCAATTAGTCCTTGATTTTCTAGCTGAACTCTTCCATGCAGGTTCATCTCCTCTACACTTAAAGTTCAATTGGCAGCTATTTCTAACTTTCATGTGGGTATTTCTGAATCTGCCTTAATGTCCCACAAGCTTTGCAAAGCCTTTTTGAAAGGTGTTTTCTTCTCAGACCTCCTATAAGAAATCCTCCTTCTCCTTGGGACCTAAATTTAGTTCTTGCTTCTTTGATTCTCCCCTTTCAACCTGCAGTCTCCTGTTCTTTAAAATTATTATCATGGAAGACTCTTTTCTGGTAGCTATTACATCAGCTAGAAGAGTTTCAGAGCTTCAAGCACTCAGCTGTCGTCCTCCTTATCTTTTTGTTTCATAAGGACAGAGTATCCTCACGAACTAACCCGTCCTTTTTGCCTAAGGTGGTCTCGACACAAATCTAAATCAAAGCATTGATCTACCTGTCTTTTTCCAGAATACTCCAATAGGTCTGAACAAAAATTACACTGCCTGGATGTTCACCGTCAATTGAGGTACTACTTGGATAGAACAAAACAGTTCAGAAAATCTGATCAGCTGTTTGTCTCCTATATGCGAAAGCAGAAAGGGACTTTCAGTTTCAAAGGTATCATTATCCAGATGGCTAACATCTTTGATTTCCCTTGTATATGAAATTAGACATCAAAAGTTGCCTGATAAACCTAAGGCCCATTCCACCAGAGCTTTGGCTACTTCTTTAGCCTTCCAAGACAGACTGCCTATTGACACCATTTGTGCAGCGCCTACTTGGGCTACTCCTCACACTTTCATTTCTCATTATAAGTTGGATTTAGCTTCTAGGCATAGAGCTAACTTTGGTTCCACTGTTCTCAGGAGTCTGTTCCGTTAGGCCACCCAGGACAAGGTGCTAGGGACGGTCCCATCCAGCAAGAATGAAGGAGATAGACAACTTAACATATAGAAGTTATGTTCTTACCATAACGCTCCATGTTAGTTGTCTTCTTCTCTTCTTCATGCGTCCCACCCTCCTTCCCCCTGGCCTGGACAGACCTAGAGGAGTTGTGATTGTGACCTCTCTTTCTACCACCTCTTTCTTAGACATATGCTATTATGCATATTTCCTGGTTCAGGATGTAGGTCACCCTTCTTTCTTCCTGTTGTTAGAGGTGGACTCTGTTTACAGTTATACTGTTACTATTATAAGCTGGGGTTAGCTTACAAACGAGATCTGAGGTAACTCTCGCCTAGCATTGTGGGATATAAGGGGAGCCTCGAGCTGGTGGAACCAACTCTCGAGCTTTAGAGTGGCGAGGAGCCGAGGTCGGCTCCGAACCCATCCAGCAAGAAGAAGGCGAGAAGAAGACAACTAACATGGAACGTTATGGTAAGAACATAACTTCTATTTCACATTCTTTGAATGAATATAAAGATGTAAATAACTCTAGTGACACACCCCCTCCTAACCAGCAAGCGGCTTCAGCCTTTATTCTAGCAGGCGCTAAACCTAAGGACTCAGCCCCTGCTACTAATCGTTTTTTACCCTTTCCTGTAAAGCAAAAACCAGGATGGAGAGGTCAATCTCACAGCAGAGGGCCAAGAAAAAGAAAAGGGTCCGGAGAAAGGTACACTACAACAAGGAAACAGAGAAACTGAACTCTTTAGTATATAATACTTCTGAATATGTGTTATCTGAATCAGACCTTTCCCTTTTGGAGAAAGGTCTTAATTTCATACCTTCTCAGACAAGTTTCCTTAATGATGTTCTTGTGGACTTAAGGCTGTTTTGTCGCAATGTTGCTCTTAAAATTTTGTTTGAAACAACAGCGTGTTAAACACGAATGATTTAAATAATTTTTTTAGAGTTAAGAGCAGTTTTATACCAAGCATGCCACACAATGTTGAAAGTTTTCTTAAAATGTGTGAGACCGATTTTTATGAATGGTTTGCTCTTCACAAGAAAAGATGTTGCTTTTTTTAACATGACTAAAGCAGAACAAGATTCCCTGTATGCCTTAATGAATAATACAGACATCACTATTAAGCCAGCCGACAAGGGGGGAGCTGTAGTCATTATGAATTTTTCAGATTATGATACCACTATGAATAATCTTTTATCTGATGATACAGTATATGAAAAGATTACAGCAACAGTCTATAAGAAGATCATCAGAACAGTACACTCAGATCTTTATGACCTCCTGATGGGGGGGTCAGATTAGCTGTGAGCTTTATGAATTTCTTTTGATCGAATTTCCCACAATTCCCATAATCAAAGGGTTACCCAAGATTCATAAAGGCATCACACCTATACCGATGAGACCCATAGTCTCTAGTGACAACTGGGTAACTTATACCATTTCCTCTTTTATAGAGAGCCTCCTCAGACCTTTGGTAGATAGCATCCCAAACATCTTTAGAGACTCTTACCAACTTATAGATTCCTTGAAAGATCTAGAGTTTGGAAATAAGGAGACATCATTGTTACTAGTCACTATGGACGTCAAAAACCTCTTTACTTGTATTCCGAATGACCTGGGGCTTCAGGCTATTAATGAAGTACTAGTCAGTTTATCTGACTATAGCAATAACAGACAAATTTTAATTAATTGTCTCTTAGAACTGATACTGAATAACAATGTTTTCTTATACCAGAAACAACTCTATTTGCAGAGGTGGGGGGTTGCCATGGGCACCCCCTGCACAAATAGTTATGCCAATCTTGTGGTTTACAACTGGGAACAGGAACATTTATTTAAACATGTAGATTTTAAGAGAATCAAGGTTTATAAGAGGTTTGTGGACGACGTCTTCTTTGTTTGGGAAGGCACTGATACTGAATGTAGAGAGTTCATCAGTGAATTAGAAACTACATCCTCCTTTTTGAGATTCACAGTGGAAATGTCTCATAATCTGGCACATTTTTTGGATTTACAATTAGAGTTTAAAGGCAATAACATCGTCACCTCGCTACATAGGAAACTCACTTGGAGAAATACATTGCTCCACTTTGATAGCATGCATCCTAGATTTACATTTAGAGGAATAATATCCAGCCAAATGCACAGAATATTTAAAATATGTAAACACAGCAACACTTTGGATAAAGAACTTAATACACTTGAAACTTTATTTAGAGAAAGGGGTTACCCCACAAAGTTGATCACAGAATGAAAATATGAAGTTTCTAATAAATTACTTGGAAATCATGGTACAGATGTTACTGAGTATAAGATGAATTTCAAGCAATATTCTAAGTTTAATGAGAAATTTACGGACAAATTGAGTTATGTCACTAAATTCCCTAGTGATATTTTTAGTTTAAACAAAATTATATCTAGGAATTGGAATGTTTTAATAACAGATCCCTTTACTAAAACCATAGTGGGTGAATACCCCAGATTTAGTTACAGAACATCCCATAATCTAAAAGAACTCCTTTGTTCAGAAAGGACCACACATTACAGAGAAGAAGAGTGTGACACACATGGTACCTTTCCTTGTGGTCGTTGCTCTATGTGTCCTTACATATCCAGACATATTAGTTTTTTACATCCAGAAGGTTTATTTACCTTCATTCCTAGGTTCTTTAGTGACTGTAACACCAATAACTTGGTCTACTTAGCTACATGTGATCACTGTGATGTATTCTATGTAGGGCTAACCAAAAGGCGGCTACGTGACAGGATTTATAATCACTGTTATGATATTAGAAAGGGACACGAATGCAATGCCCTAGCTAAACATATTATTGAACACAATACTCATACGTTTAGCTTTAAAGTTCTAGAGAAAGTACCTTTAAATCCCAGAGAAGGAGACAACAATAATCAGTTAGCCATTAGAGAATTAAAGTGGATTTTGACATTGAAAGCCCATATATATCCTGGGATTAATCAGTTTGTATCGGTTAAACCCATTCTGAACAATAGAAAAAAACATTAATATAATTGCAGATTCTTTGTTCTTGAGTTATTTTTAGACAAACTCACCGCAATTAATAAGTAATGTTTATATTAAACCATAGGCATATATATATATATGTATTGGTTGAATTAGTATATGTTTCATAATTTACAATTTAATGTTTGTAGATGTTTCCGTCATATTTGCACACTCATATTTATTTCATATTTATTTTGTTTATTAATATTCCTCATTATAAAAACTTGTCATATTTTATTTAGTATATTATAGTGACTCATATATTCTTTACTCCTATAGAATTTCATAAGCAATACTTTCACTTTTATGTTATTATTATTATCATAGTGGTCTATGAAGTCCATCACAATATGGTAGAATAATGATGTTTAGAAGAACTTTGTTCTTCAGCATGTTTCTCTTTGTGTGTTTCTTGTCTTTTTCATCGTTTTAAAACAGTTGGAATGTAAATGTTATGGCACCTCAATGTCATTTTGATTTATATATTGCTTTACATGCTTTTTAGTCATTATTTATTTTTTATTTACTTTTCTATTTTGATATTTTCATATATATTATATATTGGCCATCTTTGGCAGCTGATATCAATACAGCTTGAGCTGAACGTGATCTGATGCACGAACATTATTCTAGCTGGACAATTTAATAACTTTCGTCCTTAGATTTTGAATAATGAGTTCAATAAATGTCATAAGTATCTCGTGCATATAGTCTGATTAAAGATGTGTATAAAACATCTTTATATATATGTCTTTACATTCAGACGCTTCATAATACAGCTACGTAACACGCAGCTCTGAAGAATGTTATGAAGATCATGGCTTTCATTTAGTTCATAAAGTGAACGATTTTAGTAGTAGGTATTATTGTAACTAGAGACAGTTTTGTGATTTATACCAAGTGATTGTGCCTGGTCCTTATGTGTTTATAGTTATATTGCTTTATGGTTGCGTGATGGTTCATTGCTAACGTGCCTTGTTTATTTCATTTTATAAACAAGTGGTTTAGATATATAAGAATAGGTACCTCATGTTAAAAGATGTTTTACATAGTCAGATTTGTTAAATGTTTTTAATGATTTGTATTCTTATACACTAGGTGCATTTTTATTAATTATTTTAGGCACTCTAATTTATATATATAAAGCACACTTGTCTGGATTGATGTTGAAGTGCCTTTAGTTGAGAACATCGGTCTTTTACATTTTATCTCTGAATGAAGTAGGACTTCATGGTTATATTTCTTAGAATTTGGGAAATATTTTTCGTTTTTTACTTCCCTAGCTTATTGAATTGTTTTTTAACATTCTCCATGGTTTATTAGTAGTTGATCTGTGTTTTAATTACATAGATTTGGAGAACGTAGGTTTTAAAGCGGCAAGCTTTATATTTTAAACAACACATTATTTGACATTGAGACTTGCGTATTATGTTGAATATACCAAATATATTTGAGATTCGTGTCAAGCCAACCTTGTTCCGCTTTATTTTACTTTTATTAACACTGTAGCGGATGCCTAGTTGATTGGCGCTACTGCATTTAAATTATTATTTCAATTTGTTCAATTCTCTAGAAATCCGGTTACACTTTTATGTTAGTATACCGGAACCCTGAGTTTTTAGGTTTACGTGTGCCTTCAGCATTCTTCATATAGATTCAACTTCATGTAAAATCATAAACACTTGGAGTATTATATTTGATATACCTAATATGTGTTTAATTTTTATGGATAAATGTTTTTTATTCATTGAGCAGTTGTTTTGTTCTAAATTCATATCGCCACTTTAAGAACAACTGTGGCTAATTACACTATTAATTAATGACTGTTTTATGGTTTGGCTTGCGCGCCAAAAGTCTTATTTAAAAGAAGGTGAATTTTCATTGTTATTTACACCTGAGGAAGCGTAGTTTACCTACGTGAAAGCGCTTGTGTGTTTTTTATGATCCAATAAAAGATTTTACATTTATTCGGTTTATCCATGTGGTGACTCCTGTTGGATCTGATATCATCAGTTTTCCTGTATTTTTCCACGGGGAGTCTTTACTCTTTTGCTGCAGTTCGCTAGTTTTTCTATTCTAATATCATGTGAGAAAGTTTTGTCCACTTCCAATTGTGCTTTCAGCCCCTCATCTGATGAACTATACAGTTTTATATCATCCACAAATCTTATACTTTGTTGTTATATGGGAGTCAAACTGTAACTGTGACTTAATCTGTTAAGTAAACAGCTTAATAGGTTAAGGGCAAGATGAAAGAACAGTGGTGACAGAGTCACCATGGAATATCCCTGGGATGATAATTTGTACTTTATCATGGCTTAGCTGGAAAGTGGTTTGCCACTCTTTCATGGTCACTGTAATGTAATCGATCAGTGTAGAGTGCATCTTATACATCTGTAAGAACTCCTTTATCTGTGAATGTGGGTTGCTGTCAAATGCTTTTTTGTAATCTATCTATGCCACACAGAGATCTTCCCTTTTTTACAATTCTCCATTATGACGTTATTTAACAACAAGTGATCCTTTATTCCATATGACTTTCTTTTGTTACCCTTTTGTTTTATTGCCATGATTGAGTTTTCTTCTAAATTGACTATAAACTTTGTCAGCTTCAATTCCAGTATATAGTTTATACATCGTAGGAAGACGGGTTATTGGCCTATATGTTTTAGGATAGCTTTTAGGTTTACTGTTAAGGAGGAGTATCATTTTTCCTGTTGTTAACCAAGTTGTTGCCTCTTCAGGGTACACATATAAGTAGTTCTTACTCAAGGCTAAGCCTTCATGTAAAGGTGTTAATACTTTTAGCCAGATGTTAGGTTCTGCATCTGGGCCTGGGGTTTTCCAGTTAGGAGCTTTTCTTAAGTTTGTTTCACTTACTCTGGCCTTTACTTCATCATATTTCATAGCCTGTATATTTGAACTTCTTACTGTTTATTTTACTTCTATCCATTCAGCATCTTTATTATATTCCACAGTGTCTTCATAGATGTTGCTCTAAACTGTGTCTATTACTCCTTTTTTGGTGGTGTTTCTATTCCTGTTGCTTTGTTTCCCATTTCCTATAAATCTTTTAGGGTCATCTGTGAATTGATTTTGTACTTTTTCTTTATATTTATCTACATATCTTCTAAAATTTTCTGCCTGTGCTAATATCCTTAGTTTATTATTTGCTGTAGTGTACAATAGATCCTGGTCTGTTGTAATACTGCACATTGCTTTTTATTACATCCATCTTTCTAATTATTTTTGTGGATCTGTTCTCTTCTATACTCTTCTAACAGTGACACGTTTTGTCTTAATTGCGTTATAGTTTTCTCTATTTGATACTTCCATGATGGCATTTGACTTCTTCCCTATTGTTCACTTATTGTCCTTTATTGTTGTGGTAAGACTTTATCTGTTATTAAATTTGCTGCACAGTAATATATTCTATTCACTTATGTTATATCACATGAATTTCTGTTAATAGTCTTGATTACTATGTTCATTTGTTTTAACAGACTTCTCACATTTTGAGTCTTATTGACTTTCTGTAATCTATTTCTTTCATTGATCTTAATATATCTAACCATCTCTGTTAAATCAAGCAACTCTTCTCTTAGATCTTTTTCTTCTAAACTGAGGCCACATTCTGTATTCTCTATTTTCTGTGGGCATTCTACGGAAAGTTCCAGAACATCTTCCTGTGACATATTCTGTTCTTATGCATCCTGCATCATCCATTGCTATTTCAAATAGGAACTCACTGGCCAATCACTCCACAACATTGAGTGTGTCAGAGTTGCCATGGTTTCTTGCTCCTTCCCTTCCAGTGCAACTCCAATTAAACTTTAGTATTGGCTTCCTACTGAAGGTTCTAGAGTATTTTCATGTGGCAACTAATCAGATGCTTCCTGTTCCACCTGTTTCTCCTTATTTCAGAGAGTTATTGTTCCATGATGTTGTAACATTACCAGAGTTATATTTTCTGCACTAAATCCTTTACTTTGCAGGTAATACATGACTTTAGTTTCTCTTCTTTTAACGTCTCCATTACTAATCCTATTTTCTAGTTTTCACCCCTGTTTTCCTATTTTTGTATTGCAAAATTTTCCATATCTGGATGCCTTTGCCTGTAATTATTTTCAAATATCCTTGGTGCTGCTTTTTTGTATTGATTATTCTTGCTTTCTTCTTTACATAAATATTGCACTATGTTAAATCTTGTTTTTTTTCCCATGCCCATATTTATAGGTTCATAGGTTGGTACTAGGCTATCAGCTCTAAGGCCTATGCAAGCCTAACCATAACAATTCCCTGGATATTTCATCCCACAATATTTACTTCTCTGGGCCCCTGTCTAGCAGGGCGACTGACATGATCCCCGGGGTGAATTTCCTATCTCCCATCCAATCATCAAGGTTCCTTTTGAAGAGGGCCAATGAGGCTCTCTGCTTGACATGTATGTAGGGTTGCCACCATTTCAAATGCCCCAAGGTTCCTTTTGAAGAGGGGCAATGAGGCTCTCTGCTTGACATGTATGTAGGGTTGCCACCATTTCAAATGCCCAAAGTGGGACATTTTTTGTAGAAACGTGCAATTTTGCAGGACAGACATATCCACGGGGAGTGCAAAGGACATAACATCACTGTTTTTGTCCAAATAAAAGCTTATTCTTGTAACATGTGAGTTGCTTATGCTATTTATTATAATATTTAGGTGTTTCAGATACAAAATAACTGTTTCATGCAACTATTAAAGAAAACTTAGTAAATATTTTTTGCCTTAAAATCGCAGGACATTTGCCATTTTTTAGATTTTTTTCTCAGGACAAAACTGCCCAAAGTGGGACTGTCCCTCGCAAAGAGGGACAGGTGGTAACCCTACATGTATGGGCAGTCTATTCCAGAGTATGGGGAGTCTCTGGGTCAGGAACCTATCCCTCCAGCATGTTTTGTTCATTGTGATGGTAAGGTTTAGATCCCTGGAGCGTGTGGCTCTGAGAGATTGGGGTTTCTTTAAGTGGAGCATGTCCAACAGCTCAGGGTTTGACATGGCCTTGTATGTTAAGCAGAGATCGCCTCTGAGTAGATGATATGTCACAGAGTATAGCTGGAGTTTTTTTTTACGGTCAGCATATGGCATCTGCTTTAGGCCTGTGATTCTGTTAATGAGGTATTTCTGTTGCCTTTCCAGCAGTTGCAGATGTCTTGTGAGGTACATACCAAACGGGGCATTATACTCTATAATGGGTCTAATGAGGGATGAGTACAGTGGGACAATGACCTCCTTTTTTCTGGATGAAAAGCCCTTAGTGATGAGGTGTGCCAAATAGAAGGATTTCCTGACTTCTTCATATGTCTCCCACTCCACCTGTATTTTGTTATTTTAGTGACTCATTGTTCCATCATGCTGTGACATGACTTGTGTTAAACTTGCTACTCTAAATTCTTCACTTGGCAGGTATTCTATAACGCTAGCTTCTATTTGTTTAACTTCTGCTTTATTAATTTTCTTTCCTGTGTTCTGCCTTTATGACCTTATTTTTTTGTGTTGTGAAATTTTCCATATATGGGTGCCTTTGCCTATATTTCTCTTCAAATATCTTTGGATTTGCTTTTTTTTGTATTGATTAGTTTGGCTTTCTCCTTTGCATAGATATTGCACCACATCAGATCTCTCTTTTATTTCCCACATCCATGTTTCTGTTTTATATCTTTCAAAAATTTCTAGATTTTCTTCTTTATATTTTAGCAGTTCCTCAGTCACTTCTTTATCCAAACAGCCCAAGGTTTCTTGATTTATATAATGGTTTTCATGAATCTGTTGTTTTAATGAACACACATTTGCATTTGAAGCTTTTGATAGCTTTTCTTGTGCACACATTTTTCTTTCCTCTAATTTCTGTCTTAATCTTTTTGATTATCTTCTATCTGTAAATTCTGGACTCCTTGTATAATAGCAACAATACATAATTTCTTTCTTACCATCAGTAGTCCACTCTGTCTTTTTTGGCCTGTCAATTTTTGTGTTTTTTGCAGACTACTGCTTCCATCTACAACAGGGGGGGGCCGTCCCCCCCTGAATCTGACCCAACCCCATTGTAGGAATGTTTCTGTGTCTTGAGGATTCTACTCTGTCATTTTTTCCAGTACTGGCACCAGTGCTCCTACCAGGATTGAGCACTTTTTTTATCCTGAGACATATGCACCCAGCTGTCTTTTTATTTTTTAACCTGCTTCTGTCCATGACATTTGCTATATAAAATACAGTCTATGGATTCACTATAGAAGCTCGAAATACTGAAATATCGAAATTCAGTATTTCAAGCCCATTTAGTGGAATCCTGAGAACAGTGAAAGCTCAGAAGCATGAAATTCAAAACCTGGAATACCAGCTGTTTTGAATTTTGCGCTTCTGAGGTTTCGCTGTGGTTATAGATTCAGGTAAGTGTGTGTGTGTGTGTTAAGGGTTTTGGATAGGGGGTATGGTGTTTGTCAGTGTGTTTTGTTGCTGTGATGTGTGTGTGCGAGGAGAATGTAGCTTTTGTGTTGGTGTTTTGTGTGTGTTTGTGTGTAGTGTGACCTTGGAGTGAGAATATTTAAGTAGGGGGGGGGTGGGGGGCACAGCCCCCCATATGGGGGTTGCAGGGGGGCTCGTCCCCCTGCTTTTTATGTAGTAGAGAGCTTGTGTTTGTGTGTGGGGAGGATGGTGTGTGTGTGTGCAGTAGAAGTGCGAAATTCAAAATCTCCAGTGTGCGAGATTTTGAATTTCGCGGTTCTGAGTTTTTGTGGTTTCAAATATTCGACTTTATAGCTTAAAAATACTGAATTTCAATATTTCAGTATTTCAAGGATATGAAGTGAATCCCAGTCTATATATGAGTGTCATCTTGGTGAGATTCTGTAAAAACCATAGTCTACATCATGAAGGTACTCAGTAAGACTTCAAGATGAATTCAACTGCAGAAATACTACTCTCCTTTACTTGCTGATTTTATCATCCCTCCATTCGACCCCTCTTTGTTTGGATGTCTGTATAGACTAGCTGTGCTAGCCTGCGATATAGTTTTCAGCACAGTCCCACTATACAGACATCTCACATCCCATCAAAGCAATATTTTGTGGTAGATATGCTGAGCAGGGCCAGAATAGAGCCTTGTGAATGGAAAGTGAATTGAGGATCTTCGAGGAATTGATCCAGCTGTGAAGAACTCCTCAGATAGATCTGTTTGTCTCCATTCACAACAATCAACTGGCAAAATTCTGTTCCATGCAGGGAGGCATGGAAAACAGATGGATTTTCATTTTCTTGGACAGGAATATTCCTATATGTGTTACCACCCTCTTCACTAATATCCAAGGTCATTCTAAAGATTCAGAAAGACCCTACAAAGATCATTCTGTCCCAGGCAACAGTGGTTCTCCCTTTTTGTGGAAGTGGTCAAAGGCAATTACCACAAATTTCCTGACAGACTGGACCTACTCACAGAAGACGGAGGTGTTTGATACACTCCAGCTTGAAAAAAATTCAACTAACCACCTGGATGATAGAGTTGTAATACTTTTTAGGCACCTATTTTTTTAGGGATTGGCAGCAGTTGTTAAAGGAGTTAAAAAATCCAGCTTGAAGAAATAATTTATTAGTAAATTGAGAAGATTTTCTCTTTTATGCCAGGACAAGAACCAAGGCAATTTTAAGGCTGTTTTTTTCTCTAGTTCGACAATATTTGTGTGAGTTATTATCCTTTGGTCTTTCTTACTCTTTTATCAAGGTTCATTTGTCAACCATTTCAGAATATCTGTCCATGGATTCCCCACCTTTCAGTGTATTCCCATGTTAAAGTGCTTTTGGAAGGAGTGATACAAACCAATTCTCCTAGAAAACAGGAGTCTCCTCATTAGGATCTTAACTTTGTTTTAGAAAAAAAAACAACTCTTGATCCATTTGAGCATGCTCATCAGGCTGATTTGAGGTTCTTAACATGGAAAACAGTTTTGCTGATTGTTCTGACTTCTGCAAGAGAATTGTCTGAGTTCCAGGTTCTTTATGGTTGGTCAATTTTTCTCATTGTCCACTAAGATAGGGTTTTGTTAAGAATTAAGCCTTTCTTTATGCCTAAAGTGGTGTCTGAGTTTACTTTGAGCCAAGCTGTCCATCTCTCTGACTTGTTCTGAGAACCTAAAATGGAGGGAGAAAAGATTCTTAGTATTCTGGATTTCCACAGACAACTCAAATACTATTTTGACAGAATTAACACTTTCAGAAACTCTGACCAATTATTCATATCTTATGAAGGTAAGAAAAAGGCAACCTTTGTTAAAGCAGACTATCTCCAAATGATTGTCTCATGCTATACCATTTTGTTATACCCACCACAATAAGGCAAATTCAGACAGGGTCAAGACTCACTCTAACTTGGCCTTGGTTTCATCTGTGGCTTTTGGAAAGAACTAGATTCTAGAAGTATTCTAGAAGCAGCAATTTGGTCCTCTGAGCATACATTTACATAGATTCTAAAATATGGCTTTAGGTGATTCTGTTGTGTTGACTAATGTTGCCAAATTGGCATGAGTATTTACTTTGTGATAAGTGGGTTGAGGACCCAGCCTACTCCTGGAACCCATGCTAATGGTGGGATTGGTGTATGTGCCCCTAAATGCCACTGTGTGCCGACCATAAAAACCAGCAGCCCTGAGTCAATAAACTACTGTCTGATTGGTGTCCAGTTGCCCAGCCTGGGTTACCGAGGATAGCCCTGTTGAGCAAGAGCTGAATGTAAAACCAATCAATCTACCAAACATGAACTAATAATTGCTGCACTCAGTGTAGGTTAACTGACAGGAAGGAGATTGGAAGATGATACAGAGGAGACTGGACATCCTATGTATCCAAGAGACAAGATAGAAGGGCAGTTTAGGAAAGCCACTTGGCTTGGGATCTAGAGTATACTACTCAGGAGGACAGGCTACAGATGGTGTGTGAATTATGATGAGAGAGAGGCTTCAGAAAGTAGTGAGGGATGTCATCAGAATTAGTGACAGATTCATGGCGATCAGACTCCAGCCTAATGATAAAAAGTGTTCATAATATTTGCCTATGTCCCACAGCATGGTTGTAGCAGTGAAGAGAAGAGTGCATTCAGGCAGCAGTTGCAGGACCTACTAGATAAAGCAAGACAGCATGAATTGGTGTTGATAATGGATGACTTGAATGCACATATCAGGACAAACGGCACAGGATATGAGGACTGCCTGGGTCCACATGAGTGGGGTAACAGGAATAAAGACTGAAAAGCCATTCTAGGCTTCTATCTGGAAAATGGCTTGATAGTAGTCAACACGTGGTTCAGAAAGAGAGACAGTCACAAGACCACATACAAGAGTGGCCAACATGCAACTCAGGAAGACTTCCTCCTAGTAAGGAAAGGGCATTTGGGGTAGAATCAATGATTGCAGAGTCATTCCCAGTGAAACAGTCAGCCCACAGCATAAACCAGTGGTTGCCACAATCAAATGCAAGTAGTGGTCAGAGAAGACTATAAGGTCAATGGAGACCAGGCTTAAGACCTGGAAGTTGACTGGAGAGAAAGGAATTACTCAGGGCTGCAATACCCTAAGAAAAGGAGGAAATAGGTGGATATAAAGAAGAATGGCAGCACCTCAAAACATCATGTGTGAAAACTACAGAACAGATATGTGGGCAAGCCAGGTATGGAAATAAGGTACATAAGGAAAGCTGGTGGTGGGATGCAGAAGTCCAGGAAGTCATCAAAAGAAAGGAGTGCAGGGAAAAAGTGGGAGATAGAAAAAACTGACCAGGCTTGTAAGGAGTATGGGTTGGCTTGGAAAGAGGCTAAGAAAGGACTTGCAAAAGCAAAGAACAGGGCATCAAAGTCACTCTACCACCTTCTAGAAAGTGACTTAGTAGGTGGCAGAAAGAAACTGTTATCAAGTTGCAAGGCAAAGATAGAAAGATAAAGAAGATAGTCAGACACCCTTCGTAAGGGATGCCAGAAACAACCTGCCCACCAGTCCACAGGGCATCAAAGGCAAGATGGAAGGAGTAATTCCAGCAGCTTCTGAATGAAGAAAACCCCACAGAAGCTGTACTGCCCCAGCCACAGCTTATGATGAGAGAAGAAGAAAAGCCCACCGTAGAAGAAGTAAGAACAGCACTAAGTAAAATGAAATCTGGGAAAGTGGCAGGCTCATATGAGGTCACAGCAGATATGATAAAGATGCTGAGTGAGATAGAGGAGAAATGATTCCTGAGGGTACTCATAGCAGTTTGGAGAGAAAGGCATATCCCAGATGACTGGAGAATAAGCATACTCATGTCAGTGCACAAGAACAAAGGGGACATCTACAACTGTCGGCTGTACAGAGGTATCAATACCTGCCACATTGCGTGAAAGTTCTGTAGAGGGTGATTGATAAACAGATATGCAGAGTAATAGAAAGTAAGATGGGAGATGAGCAGTTGGATTCAGATCAGGATGCAGCACAACTGACCTAGTGTTTGCCATGAGACAGACAATTTAGAAGAAGTTAGAGATGTGGAAAGAGTCTGACTGGTCATCCTTAGACTTGGAGAAAGCTTATTACAAGGTCCTAAGAAAGATGATTTGGGCAGTCCTGCAGTGGTTCGAAATCCCAGGAACGTTGGTAGAATTAGTGCAAGTTATGTACAAGGACCTTGTGACTCAAGTACGAATAGTGTTCAGTCTCACAGAGGGGATCCCAGTAGGGGTGGGTGTGCATCAGGGTTCAGCTCTGAGCCCACTACTGTTCAAACTAGTGGACTGCATTAGCATACAGGTCAGAGGGGACAAATCAACCAAATTACACATGATGTGGAATTACAGGCAGACTCTTCCCAAGAACTTCAGCAAAGGATAGGGGAATGGAATGCAAAACTGAAGTCACATGGGATGAAACTGAGGACAGATAAGACAGTGGTAATGGCAGCAAATGGGGAAATCAGAAGAAGCTTAGAATTGAGATATAAGGGAAGATAGTGGAACAGGTTTACATCTTTAAGTTATCTGGGAGGAATGGTTGATGTGAAGGGAAGTCTGAATAAAGAAATCAAAGCTAGAATCAGAGGGGCTGCAGCTATTTGGCATAGAGTGTCAGGTGTAGTGTATGACAGAAGAATGCCAAAGAAGCTGAACAGTATTACAAAACAATGGTGTGGCTATTGCTACTGTATGGCACAGAAACCTGGGCAGTGAAGGCAGAGCAGTTGAGGAAGCTAGAGGTGATGGAAATGAAATGCATGAAATGGGTGGTAGGATGCACACTGTGGGACAGATGAATGAGGACATAAGTGCAGAAGCCAAAGTAGCTCCAGTTGCAGAAAAGATCAAAGAAAACAGATTACAGTGGTTTGGACACATATACAGAAAAGCAGAAGACAATCTGGTGAAGATTTGTGAGACAGGAAGAAGGCAAGAGAAAACAAGAGCATCCAGAAAAGTGATGGATAGATTGTTTGAGAGAAGATCTGTGAGAGTCAGGCATGAGTGTCAAAAAAGGCAAGAGTGTGACACTGAATAGAGAGCGATGGTGATAGCTGACACAACATCCCGACCCTATGTAGAAAATGGGAAAAAGGGGGTTGATGATGATAAACTACATTCCTTCTCCAGGTCTAGGATAGGCTTTGCTAGGACCAT
This sequence comes from Protopterus annectens, assembly GCF_019279795.1. Lineage (NCBI taxonomy): Eukaryota > Metazoa > Chordata > Ceratodontiformes > Protopteridae > Protopterus > Protopterus annectens. Next base: position 1,414,035,187 of record NC_056743.1, read on the forward strand.
TCTCCGGGGGCTCCTGGACCATCATTCTTCCTCCATTCAGTCATGTTAAGCTATAGTAAACTACCCATGTAACTTAGCTTACTGCAGCAATGATCCATATGAAGAACATAGTACAGTTTTGTAAGTAAACTTACCATAAAGTAAACTTTTGCAATTACTGCTGCAGCAGCTACTCTTCCCCTCTATCCCCTTTGCTTTTGTATGTTTTAATGCCAAGGTGTAGACATGTAGTATTATTCTTTTAGCGTTGTCCTTCCCAGGGCTTTAGGCTGTCTCTCTCTCTTTTGGCCTTAAAGCTGTGAAGGGCTTGGCACCCAAAACTGAAGCTGACTAATGGTTTGGTCAAGTGAAGGATGCCCTAAAGCTTTGGAAGCTGGCTGGCTGTTATTTCTTTAGCAGGATATAACCCACATAAATATCAACTGTTATCTACAGCTCCCTATTAAAATGTTGGCACTTGATATGCCAAGTGCTGACATGCCAAAAAAAAAAAAAAAGAAACACCAAAAACACAGGAGAAGAGTGAATCTCCAAGATTCACTCTTCTCCTTAAAACTTCTTTTTTCAGGGGGGTACAAGCCTCCCTGCATCTCCCATGTGTGGGGAACCAACTCACATCACCAAACCTGTATATATCAACTTCAGGATCACAATATCTGGGAAAAGGGAGTATTCTGAGAAGTAACATCTCGCACTTAGTATATGTAAGTTCAGTCTTTTGGAATTCAGTCTCCATATTTCAGGACTCTCTCTATTGGTTCTCAGCATTTCAAACAGTTACCTTTATCTACTGTTATGGTAAGTTTGCTTAACACAGCTGTATTGTCTATAATATATGTATATATATATATATATATATATATATATATATATATATATATATATAATATATAACTGATATATAAATCTTATCAGTTAATACAACATTCCTTTCTACCCCTCCAAAAATATATATAGTTACCTCCTCTGTGCCAATCTTTTGTTATATTGGGATGAAAGTAAAAGCACAAAATGTCCTCAAGCATATATTATACAGTTGAGGGTCTTGGAGAAGAAACAAGAGCACCCCTGGACAAAACCCACAGAGGCAAGAAGTAAATTTAAACCACTCAGAAGGAATTGCAGTCAAAAACCCATCCATAGAACCAAACACTGTTAGATGTCAACACCTACCACTGCACCACTGTACCAATGATCAGTTACTAACACGCACATCCTCCCATAATACCACAGACAGCTACTTACTTTGCACATTGCTGATATTTCACTGTGATGGAAATTGAAACAAAATATGGCCAACTTGTTAGTTTAATTGCACTGTAGTCTAAACTCCACACACACACACACACACTTAGTTTCATCATATATGACCTCCAAACCCATCAATTAGGGCTACTGTAGTGACAGTGCACACCTCAGACGTCTGTGCTAAAAATAGTTACAGTAATGTATTACAGCTGGGTTCACACAATTGCACCCTACTTCTGCACAGTCAGAATAATGACTGCTTAACTTGAGTACATAAAAGTGTCAATCCTGTTCCTCCACAGACATCCCTTGCACCCAGAAGTTAAAGCCAATTTTATTGACTGCATACATCTCAGATGTCAGATTGTAATAACATGAAAATAACAGGTGGGTGTAATATTTTTTTTTAATTCCCCTACACACACACACACACACACACACACACACACACAAAAAAAACATTGATTGCATCTGCTTATATGATTGTGACTGTACATCCCAGATATCTGATTGCAATCAAATGAATAAGTATGTAAATAACTGCCACACAGGAATGTATCTTCTTAGCTCATTGCTTTCAGAATACCATATGCAACCCACCACAACAATACTTCTCAATGTCTTAGCTCAAGAATCAAGGAAAAAAGCTAAAAAATAGTGGTGGACAAAGGACCAAAACCATCTATTACCTTTTTATACTTTGAAAGCTGCTAGAATAATAGGCTTTGGATTGGAAACTAAAATGTCTGTCACAATTTACTGACTGCAATCTTCATGGATTTGCCAGAAAAAACATACATTTTACAAGAAATAGACCAAAATTTGAGGCAAAATCAAGGAGAGTTAAGAGCTTCTGTGCCACACCATAGATACATAATATATGTATAGATAGATAGATAGATATGGTTGTAGTTGAGAAGAATAACAACTCACATGAGCGAATGCTTTTTACTGCTGTATAGTGGCGGATGGCGACTTCAAATCGAAGGGGGGGCTGCAGGAGTTAGCTGAATGGGTTGGGCCAATGGGAAGGGGTGCGGCCAACTAGAAAGGGGAGGAGCTATGCTCAAAACCATAAAAACTGGAAATTTAATTAAATATGCTGCCCTGGGTGCCAAACTGTCATTATGAGAGTCCAATCAAGACAAAATGAAGTGTAGAAGAAAAGAAATGTCAGTGCATTGGCTGCATGACACAGCTTACTTAATATCTAGATGGAAGCAAAAAGGTTGTGAGGCATGAAAAAATAAATTACTTTTTAAATACATTACTGGATTGCCAGTCAAAATCAAGAATAAGACAAACAAGCAGCACTCATCCCAAACCACTTTTCCTTGCACTGCAGTTCTAATTATAATTTATATTAATCTTTATAAAAAGTACCAAGTAACATGCTGAAAGTAGCAATGATACCTCCACTTGTAAAAATGTTTATTATCCAAAAAAAGACCTGCTGCCTGATAACTATCTACTTGTTTCATTGAGAAAACACGATCAAAGTAAAAAAATGAACAGCAAACAAGAAACAAGCTCAAGATAAATTGCTTAAAGGATTAATGCACAGGTTATGGACCAGACATGATAGATTGGCATTCTACTTAGTTTGTGGGTAAAGCCTGCAAAGATGACGGCAAGGCTCCATCTAAGGTAATGAGCTTCTTAAAATACTGTAATCCTGTCCTTTATTACAAATACTGTCATATGCATTTCAATACCCAAGGCTTATATGTTATCTAGTTATATAAGTATTCTCTGCATGGCAACAAAAAGGCTTTCAATGTTGGTAATTATTTAACAGTAAGCTTACTTGCATCTTACAGTCTCAAACAACCTTACCTGATGGTCATAAAATCATTGCTACTTAAACATAGAGCAACATGCACTTTCTGAATAATAAGAAGCATAATCAACAGTATAAAAATATGACGGAAAACCAGAACATTCTGCAAAATCAAGCAAGACAGATGAAAAACCACTGTAGTACTTGCGTCTACCTTGGATGGGGGGGTGATATTCTGCACACTTATACTGCATAACTGCTCCTTGCCTTGCTTGGACACATCCAGAGTCACTACATGGGGGAGTGGGGTGCAACAAGTATGTCACAACTTGAAATGTCTCTGGCTGACTGCAAAGGCCCTGACACATTTGTCATACCTCTCAACCTCAGAGCAAGAAATCTGGACAAAGTCAGGCCCAAAATTAAGGACAATATTTAAATATTGTTCTTATAAACTTTCTAACAGAATAGTAGGTCTTACATTAGTATGAATTTTCTGAAGGGTATGAAATCTGTAACTGAAATGTCTGTCATTATTTTCTTACTTCAGTCTTTAGTGATTTGCCACTTATTTGCCAGAAACCACAATTTTATGAAATATGGACCAAAAATGTGATGCAAAAATATAAAATAGCCACACAATACAGCTGGGAACCTGTCAAAGAAGGGACACTTTTTAATATTAGCACTGTTAGCTTGAGCAGCTGACAAAATAAACAAATCTACATGCATTTCTGAAATAAAAGTAATCTATAGGTCTGATTATTACAGTTATTTATTAATTGTAAACCCTCCATGTTTTCTTCTAAAATTGATATTTTGCGGAGGGATTAGAAGGAGAGCAACATTTTGAGCCAAAATCAGGGCAGTTGAGAGGTTTGGATATGCCCAATTCTATAAAGCAGTTTGCACGTACCTCTCAATCTGTTAGTGCAGGAAATCTGGACAAGGCCAAATATATTGGGGGAACATACAAACAGTACTAAAAATTGCTCTTGTATAAATGTAGTTGATAGAACAGGTTTTGCTTTAGCATGCATTTTTATGAAGGTTATGAAGTCTGAAACTCAATGTCTGTCATTATTTAGTGACTTAATTCCTAAATGATTTGCCAGAAAACCACAAATTTTATGAGGAACAAACCAAAAAGAAGAAGCAAAAATCTATTCATTCTGTGAAAATCTGAACAGTTGAGAGGTATAGTTCAGCTGAGCCGGGGCTGTCTGAGTTTGCCATCTTTCCCCCTCACAAAATCATGGTCGAATGGAGACATTCTCTGCAGCTATTCCAATATCCCATTACTTGGCTATGTCCCCCCATTTACCATAAACACTGCAATGTGCATACTGCTTTACTTCTACGATGATTTGGATTTTATTTGAAAGTTTTATTTTGTATTTTACAGCACAAACACTAAAACATCTGCTAAACAAAGAATGCAGTCTCACAATGAAAATAGACTTAGCATTAAAACTCTGCCCTTGAAACTCACATTCATTGAAACAGCAGTGAAATTCACATTCAAAGAAAATACATTTGGGTAGTATAAAGATTAACTTTGGTCTGTTTTCAAATGATAGGCCCCTTGCACACAAAACATACATGTGTTGTGTGATACACCTTCCCGATTGTATTAAGTTATATTCCTTGTATAATACAGTACAGTTGTTAGAGGGTGTTTTAAATTTATTGTTTTGAACATTTTTCCAGTAAACAATCAAACAAAATGCATGCACCAATAATGACAAAACTGCCCAATTGAGAATATTTCCATTATAAAAAAAAAGTCCACTCAAACTTATACAATACTCCAGTATCAGTAAATATGCAAAATCTCTGAAGAAGTAAGTCATCTAAATAATTCCACATTAAAGAGATCTGTAACTAATGAAGAGGTTGCTGCTAGTTAGGACATTCTCAGTATGGCAACATCCACCCCTTGGGGGAGTAGAACCCACAGCCTTCTGCATCAAAAGCAAGTACATAACCTGTTGTGCTATTAATACTGAATGTGCCCGGAATAGTCAACCAAATAACAAAATATCTCCAACTCTGCTCACAGACTTGTAATATACCAGCACTGAAATTCCCAAACCTCCTTTTATTAATAAAAATTTAAAAAAATATAAAAACCATTTACTTTACAACAAGTTAAGCGCTTTCATCTACTCTATGTAGACGTCATCAGAACAATACATTGTAACCACAACAAGTTTAAATATAAGCATCAGCCAATCACCTACTAGTGAATTAAATTAATTAATCAAAATTTAAAGTCCACAGTGCTTAATTTCCTTGTCGATTGCCTTTTGGTGAAAAACATAACAATTCTGTTGAAATATAACATCCGTATACATATATATACCATTCTCATAGCATCTTACAGTTTATTTGTACTAAAATATAATTATATAAAATTTTATAAAGTTGTACAAAATTATATAGAATTATCCTAACAGTTCCATTTCACAGTACAAGTGCTGCAGTATTATCCTGACTAACCACTGTTATCCAATATGGGCTTGATGGATATAGTATCATTAAGCCCAGGGTGTACTGAAGCATTAAGCTTGATCTGCCACCTAACTTCCTTTTCACCCAACTTGTGCTTAATGCTTCCCCCTCTGGGATTCCCTTTTACACATTCTGATATACCAAAATTAAAGGTATCACAGTATTTATTCCCATCTAAGTGCCTCCATAATGCATTTTTTTGTATCCTGTTTCCTAATTCTATAACAATGGTCGTAAATTCTATTTCTAAGAAATCTATCAGTCTTACCCATGTAGAAACAGGGGCATTTGGTGCACTTTGCCAAATATACTACGTGGGAAGTCATACAATTCCCTTTTTGAAACTTAACTACACTTCTACTAAAATCTTCAAGTTCTAAGGAGGAAACCTTTATAATTAGATGGCACTGGTTACATTTTCCACATTTGGTGGTGCCTGCACCCTTATAATTAAAATTATTACTTATAATTTTCCTTTCTAATTCCATTTTCAAGCTACTTCCATACTTAGATACAAATTTGGGTGCGTTGCTCTCCATCCTAAATACACTGTTGTCAGTTTTCAAAATCTTCCAGTTGTTTACTATTATTTTCTTAATATCATTGACTTGGGGGGCGTATTGTAGTATACATGCTCTGGTAAATTCATTTAAGTCCTGGTCTTCCTTATTTATATTTCCTTCTACTATTCTATTTATACCCATCCCTATGATGGGCTTGTATTTTTCCCCCATTCCTTCTTTACATATTCCTTAATATCCACTATCATCCCTATAGGGTATCCTCTGTTTGTAAACATATTTCCTATAACATCCAATTCAATGACCATATTGGTGAATTCTGAGGTCATTCTAGCAGCCCTTATACACTGCTCTTTTATAATGCTCCTTTTCTGACTACTAGGATGGCAACTTGAATACTGTAAATAGGCATTACTAAAGGTGTCCTTCCTATAAATATTGGATTTAAATCTGCCTTTTTCGACAGTTATACGAGTGTCTAGATAGGGTATAGACTTCTTGTCAACATTAAAAGTGAATTTTAAATAGTCACATCTAGTATTTAAATATTCTTTAAACTCGTTAAACTTACTCTCATTACCCTTCCAAATCAAAAAAATATCATCCAAAAACCTCAGGTAACATAAAATGTTATCATTCCACTCTGTTTGTAATATGTATTCTTTTCCCCAATCTAATAAAAATAAATTGGCATACATGGGGGCGCAAGCCGCCCTCATAGCTACCCCTTTACTCTGCCTATAGTATTCACCCTCATATAACATGTAGTTGTGGGTCAGTACTACTTCCATAAATTCCATAATTAGGGATATTTTGTCCCACGTCAAACTACCATATTTTTCAATACTACTATTGAATCTGTTCAACCCTTCCTCTTGGGGTATACTCGAAAAAAGATCTACCACGTCTATAGTCACTAGTAATATATCAGATGTGGCAAGTCCTGGTACTAATCTTCCTAAGAAATCCCATGAGTCGATGACAATGTGAGTTATTCTGTTGTATATGGGTTTCAACCAACTGTCTATTACCTTACCGAAAGGAAATGTTTTGGACCTATTTCCGGAAATTATAGGATGAAAGGGAGGATCATTTATATTTTTATGTATCTTGAGAATACCCACTGTAGTGCTGATAATGGGATATTCTACCTTCAAAAAGTTATACATATCCACATCAATTCTTTCATCCAATAATAATTCTTCCAAAAATAAGTCAATTTTATGATAACCAATATTGACTTAATTGATGGATGATATGTCATAGTTCCCTGAATTCAACAAAATGCCATTTATTTTGTTCACATATTCAACCGTGTCATACAAAACTGCCCCACCCCCCTTATCGGGTTTCATGATTCTTATACTTTTATTTCCCTGTATTTCTTTTAATAATTTGTATTCATTGTATTCTAAATTGCCCTTACTTTTGGAACTTTTCTTCCCAAAGTCATATATCTCATCAATTACTACCTTCTCATAAATAGCTAAAGTAGAATTCATTGAGGCTGTAAACAGTGTACTGTGTTGTGCTATTAACAATGCAAGCAGACTCAGCATAAGCAGCACTAAACTTCTCTTCCCCTGCAGCTCTCAGCTCCTTGTAAAATCTACTCAATACTCATCTCTATCTCAACTTTGCAGCACAAAAAATCTGGAAAAAGCCAATATTTATTGGGGGGGGACAAAAGCCCAAAAACCAGGGTAGCAAACATTGCTTGTATAATCTTGGAAAGTTGGTAGAATAAAATGCTGTATTACCACCATACATTTTACTGCCCAGTCTTGAACCCAGGTCCCTGTGCAAAACAGTCAGAGCAACATATCACTATGCCAAATCAGTTGCTTTGTGAAAGAGAGAAAGACTGAAATTTAAATGGCTATCATTTAGTGAATTCATTTCTCACCATAGATGTCAACCTCTTAGCACAAAACACCTGGACAAACCCAGTAAGGGGGAATACAGCCCTCAAACATATCCAGTGAATTTAGCTCTCAACCTTAGCACAGAAAACCTGGACGAAGCCAATAATGAGGGAATACAGTCCCAAAAATAGGGATAAATTTCAAATATTCATCTTATAAACTTAAAAAATTGCTAGAATAAAAGGTTTTGCATTAGTATGTACTTTCAGAAGAATATGAAGTCTGAAATTTAAATACCTGTCAATTTTATTTAACATTTGTTAACCAGGAAAGTCTGACGGAACAAAAAACAATTTTCAGCAGAGGCCCAGGGAGAAATACTGCAGACACATGTCTTTGTAACTTGGGAGGACACCAGAGCAAACCCACACAAACACAGGGAGGAGATGCAGACTCCACACAGAAGGCATCCCAGCCAAGAATCAAACCAGAAAACCTCTAGCTGTGAGGCAACAAAGCTACCACTGCACCATCAAAGCAAACCCACACAAACACAGGGAGGAGATGCAGACTCCACACAGAAGGCACCCTAGCCAAGAATCAAACTCAAGATCAAGATCCTGCAGCTGTAAGGCAACAATGCTACCACTGTACCATCAAATATCTCATCATTTAAGTATTCAGAAACCACAGATGTTAAGAGGAACAGAACAGAACAAAATATGAGGCAAAAATCTGCAAAATTTCACAAATGGTGGTGGGTACAGAATTCAGGCTCTTGTTACCTGCACTCAAGGTACAGGGTTCAAGCCTGATCTCTAACCACCACCAGGTTACATGTTCTGTCTAGCCACTGCAACTGGACACACACACACACACACACACACACACACACACACACACACACACACACACACACACACACACACACACACACACACACACACACACACGATCTGTTCAAATAAACCACTACCTGCCATTCAAATAAACCAGCCAGCATAATCCACCTGAAGTGAAGTCACGATCCACACGCACCCTACCTGCCATCCATGATCTGTTCAAATAAACCAGCCAGCATAATCCACCCGAAGTGAAAACATAATCCACCCGAAGCCACGGTCCCGCGCGTCCTTCCCAGCCTTCAAGTAATCCATCCAGCCAATTCCTGCTGTCGACGGTCCTGTGAGAGAGAGCGCGTCCTTTAAATAATCATCCCAGCCAATCCCTGATGTCGATGGTCCTGCAAGAGCGAGCACGTCCTTCCCAGCCTGTGGATGTCGCAGTCTGATCCCTTTCCAGTCTATGCAGTTACAACTGCATAGACTTCTAGGGATATCTGGAGTGAAATGTTGAGCAGTCAATTCGGACTGCTGGTGAGACAGTCTGGGATTTTGTGTGCATGCTCCAGATTGCTTCACCAGCAGTCTGACATCGGGAAAACTTGCGAGTGCGCATGTGCGATTTTCGGGACTCGCATTTTTTTTCTTTTAGTTATTTTCTTTTCTTTTTTCATTTTGCTTTTTATTTTACAGTTGGAAGGGCTGCAGTCTGATAGCACAAGCCCCCCCTGCTGCTGTAAAAAAAAAAGTGAATGCTCATGTGAAAGAATATTCTTTTAAACTGGCTTTCTGCCAGCAGCCTTTTCCATGAGATCGCATTTAAGCGGGATAATGGAATTTACCCTTACCCCTCCTTTGTGTAATCTCGGTATTAATATTTATAATTAGCAAGGGGTGTGAGGAATGCAGGGGGGCTTGCTTCCCTGCAAAAAAAAAATCATTTTCGTTTTTCATGTTTTTGATCACTTTAGATTTGCTGTAAAGTGAACACTCTTTTTTACATTTGTTCTTGTGAACTTTTAGTGTTTAATGAGACATTCACACACATGCACATAAAATATATCTTATTTACTGACATTTGATCACCAGGAAAGTCTGACTGCATAGGTGCCCATTTTCAGAGAAGGTCTGGGGAGAAAAGCTCCAAAGTATTACAAAAACAATATCAATAATTTTACAGTCTTCAAAAATAATACCAAAACATCTACAGTTTAAATAATTATACCAAATTACACCTAATGTGAAATCATTGGTTAAGAATAAATACTATTTATATGACAATTATTTAATATTTAGAGGAATTTTAGCCAGTTTACAGAAATTAAAGGTAAGTTAGTATAATACAATCAGGAATTGCAGTATGAAGTTGTAGAGAAAAACGGTTATGGAATATTTAGTCAGAAAGTCAGGGGAGCAAAAATGATTGAAGTAAGGAAGTGAGTTAAGAACTGGGAGTATGAGGGTATAAGTTCTGAATAGGTACTTGTTCATATGCAGGGATATTGTTTATCCTGGGGTTGAGCAAGAACAGAGTCAGATTTTGGTTAGTAAGTCTTTCAGAATAGTTTTAAAAGGATTGGAGGGAGAATATTGACCTGATGGGAACAGGTAAGATGGTCCAGGCCTTATCAAAGAGTAAAAATGTTGCATAGACAAACCAATTAATATTAGAAGGAAAACCTAGCCAAGCTAGAGTTTTTGTTGTGCGATATGTTAGACCTCCTGTAATAGAAGCCCATGGGATATATGAAAATGACCCCTTAATGACATCAAGTGTTTCAGCTATATGGCTTCTGAGTGTCCATGACTTTTTACTATTTACTTTTTAAGTCTTTATGGATAAATTCAGGCCAGTAAAGACAGACCCCACTAGCTGAGGACATGCATGTTTCAGCCTTCTTATGACATCATAAGCGTAGCATAAGTGGACTGTTTGGCTATACTTTATGAACACAGGGTTTTTAAACCCAGCTGATTTCCATAACCATTAAGGTATCTGCAAAATATCCAAACTACCAAACAAACCAAAGAGTAAAAAGGTCACACAGACAAACCAGTTAGTAAAAACTATAGGAAAAAAACTAGCCAAGCTGGAGTTTTAACTGTGTGATACCTTAAACTTCTTGTAATAGAGGCCCATGGGACATATGCAATTAACTCATTGAGGACATCATCTGTTTCAGCTATATGGCTTCAGAATGCCAATGACTTCTTCCTTTTTAGGTCTTTATGAATAGATTCAGAATGATAAAGCCAAACCTCACTACATGAACTACAAAATGAACTGGTACCTTACCTAAGTGTCATGTTTAATCGTAGCCTCACCTCAGGCTTCGTGCCCACTGAGTGGCGCACAGCTACAGTTATCCCACTCCACAAGGGGCGATACACCTTGGATCCCTGGAACTACCATCCCATCAGGCTGACGAGCCTGATCTGCAAGGGCATGGAACGCATTATCATGGAACTTATAAACAAAGACATTGACAACCTTCAAACACTGGACCCCACCCAGTTTGGGTTTGTGAAGGGCCATTCTTGTCTCCTGAACCTGATTAACTTCTTCGAATCAGTCTCCAGAGCTGTGGACGAGGGTAAAGGCAGTCCACACAGCCTATCTGGACCTCGCCAAGGCCTTCAACACCATCCCCCACTCTGGAATCATAGATAAACTTACTAAGCTGGGCATAAATCCCTATGTCACTCGATGGGTTGCCAACTGGCTTACTGACAGAACCCAGACTGTAAAAGTAGCCGACTCCAAATCCAGCTCCAGACAAGTGACAAGTGGAGTACCTCAGGGTTCAGTCCTGGGACCACTCTTGTTTGGCATCTACTTCTCTGAAGTACAGGCCAACATTAAGGGACTCTGGCTAACAAAGTTCGCAGATGACTGCAAACTGGGAGCCATTATTGAATCCCCAAATGATGTGGATATTCTACAAAAGGGCCATATGCTGACCATCTAAAAAAACTCCAGCTATACTTTGTGGCATATCGTCTACTCAGAGGCAATCTCTGCTTAACATACAAGGCCATGTCAAACCCTGAGCTGTTGGACATGCTCCACTTAATGAAATCCCAATCCCTCAGAGCCACATGCTCCAGGATTCTAAATCTTGTCATCACAATAAACAAAACATGCTGGAGGGATAGGTTCCTGACCCAGAGACTCCCCATACTCTGGAATAGACTGCCCATACATGTCAAGCAGAGCGCCTCCTTGGCCCTCTTCAAAAGGAACCTTGATGATTGGATGGGAGATAGGAAATTCACCCCGGGGATCATGTCAGTCGCCCTGCTAGACAGGGGTCCAGAGAAGTAAATATTGTGGGAAGAAATATCCAGGGAATTGTTATGGCTAAGCTTGTCGGGCCTAGGGCCGATAGCCTAGTACCAACCTATGAACTAGCTGTGGACTTGCATGTTTCAGCCTTCTTATGACCTCATCAGCACAGCATAAGTGATCTATTTGGTTATACTTTAGAAACATAGGGTCTTTAAACCAACCATGTGGATGGTCACAGAGATGAGTGACTTCAAGTATGGCACTGGGCAACTTAACAGTCAGCTGGGTCATAATGGAGAATATTAGACTGAGATAGTATGGTTGCGTAGTGGTCCAGATGTTAAGGCAGTAGTCTAGCTTGACAGCTGCCTACTACCACCCTAAAATTTTAAACATTATTTCAGACAGTTAAAAAATCAAAATTCCATCACCTGAATTGCCCGTTTTTCAAAATGACTAGAATTTGTCTCATACTTTTGCTGTGTTCCTCTTAAAGTCTTTGTTTTTCTGGTAAACCAATGAAAATTACAGTCTGCCAATAATGCCAAATATTACACTTTTATACTTATTGTTGATTTTGTTTCAGAAAGTGCATGTTGATGCAAAACTGTTACATACATACATACATCCATACATACAAATATTTCAAGCACTGGCATTAATGACCTTCTAGCCTGCCAATATACCAAATCAGTTGTTCCCATAAAGTGTCCAGGCTGCTCTTAAAATATCTAAACTAGTGTTTGCTTTAATGTAGTTTGGTAGCCTGTTCCATGCATCAACTGCTCTCTCAGAGAACCAGTTAGTACACTTTCATTCCTATACAATCTTCTGCATAGGTTGTCTGATGATTCTCAACAACATTTTGATAACCTCAAACATTCCCAGAGGTAGTTGTCTTTAAATTCCCTATATACCTGAATAATATCTCCTCTTAAATATCTATATGAGACACTGTATAAATTCAGATATTTTAACTTAAATTTTCATGCCTGTGGATGCCTTTAGTATATTCCGCTGTACTCTTTCCAGTTTACTTATGCTTGTTTTTTATATGGTTTCCGCATTGTGATTCCATACTCAGGTTTGGGTCTAATGTAATTAAGTATGACTTCATCATTTCAGATTTCCTTGACTTTATAAATCTTTTTATGCAACCTATAGTTTTATAACTATCATTAACCAATTGGTTGATGTGATTAGAAAAACTCAAACCTGGTTCTGTCCGTATACCACGGCCCTTAAATGAAACTACAGTTTCAATCACTGACTGCTGTGTTAAATATTCACTTTTCAGTTTATGTCTCCCAAATCTCATATGCTTAGGTTTTGATGTATTTATCAGCATTCTCCTGTGCACAAATGGTTAATTTAGTCAAGTTTTTTTGTAGACATGCCATATCTGTAACACATGTAATCTGTTTACCCAATTTCAAGTCATCTGCATACAGACTGTAGAACATCTCAGATGAAAAAGATACTGTTGCCCTATTAACTTTTTGGCATGTCTGAGTGTTGCTCTGTCCCTCATAAGCCTACATCTTACTGTTCAGAAAATGTATGTTGATACAAAACCTGTTATTCTGTTTAACTGTATAATGGCATTGTCTCCCTTCATATTTTTACCCCGTCCCAACTAAGATGTTAGATTTTCTTGTAAATTGCTGAGGATTAGAATCAATGCATAGTGATGTACAACCTGTTGTTGTGTTAATGTTTTAAATGAATTAAAAAATAAAAATGAAACACACTTTATGCATATTGAAAACAGGCCTTTGTATTGATATAAGAGAACTCGGCACTGCATTCATATCCACAACCTATGCATGGTGCAGTGTTCTCCATTATCACCATCAGCTGTCACCCTACTCTATCTCCCATCATGGTGTTCCATTTCCTTGTGTTTTACTTTACTACCAAGTTTGTGGTCCATTCCTCACCATCACCATTTGTCCTTCCTGTGTCTTCTCTCAGTTTATGTCAACACCTCCCCTGTTGGTCTTCTTTAAAGTCTCTTGTGTTTGTCTGTCTGCTCCTGCTACCACGCATATGCCCTCTTTTCTGCCCACACCTTTCTTTGCTTGAGAAAATTTAAAATGGGTATAGGTCCCACAAAAATAAATAACTAACTTTATTTCCATGCACTCCATCCCTGTCATCCCTTTCATTTCTTCTCTGAGTTCCTTTGCTTGCTCTTCCCTCTTTCTGACTCTCCTATACACCAATTTAATTCTCATTTATAGCAATGAAATAGTAGGAACTTTGCTGTGTAGTGCTAATGAGGGCTCTCAGTTGTGTTCGTAGTTGTATGTTGATACATGTGGGAATGCACGTCATTACATGCATACTACATACATGCTAATGGGCTCATTAGGTCTCATGGCCTATTATGAGCTCTGCTGGCCATTATATGACCTGTGGAATATTTGCCTGCAACTTCTCTCATTAGTTTAACTCTGTCATGCACTGTTGTTCCTAATTCATTGTTAATCAGCTCTGTCCTCTTTTTTGCTTGTTTTAGCTATGCAATATTGCAATTATATGGCAAATAAGCATTTTTTATTAATCTCTGGGATTGATTTAATGATGCCAAAAATGGTCTGCATTGTTGTATTATGATGTTATCACTATTTATTTATTTTACTGTTGATTAACCAACAGAGGTGAGTGGCCTAGTGGGCTAATGCACTGTGCTGTAGTTGACAGGGGCCTGGGTTCAAGATGTGGCAGGGGTGCTTATTTTACAGCAGATTTGGTGTAGTGGTATGTTGCTCTGACTCTAGTGCACAGGGTCCTGGGTTCAAGTCTTGGCAGTGATGACTTTTCAGGGGCATTGGGTGCTGATTTGTCTATACATGGGCTAAACTCTTGGCTAGGATTATAAGGGCCAATAGCCTAGTAACTTCCTATGATCTGTCTGTCTGTCTACTTCAGCACTGTACTGCTTCACCTACAAATAAAACATTGACGATTGTGTGCCTTTAGTTTGTTAGTTATATAGTTGATTTTTTTGGTGATTGGGGCTGTGGTTATTTTCATTATCATCCTTTTTTTCTGGTCTTTGCTGACCTGATATTGTCAAGGTGATATGATGTATTTAGCCAAGAAGTAATTTTTCCATCAGTGTAGTTTCATGCCATTGTGATAAAACTTGCTTTGCATGTCTTGATCTGCATATTTCAGAAAAAAGTGGAGCACATCTATTGCATGATTTATAGCCATTAGTATTTAGCATTCTTGAAATTCCATGCTACATATGTGACACAGAGATTGTATTCATGGTTGAAAATGCAGCCCAATGTTTCATATTTAAGCTGTTGATGTTAGAGATTTTTTTTTCATATTATCTGTTTCATTTCAGGCTACATTTCGAATCTATCCTCTTCATAAGGATCCCAGTGCTCCATGCCCCCCTCGTCAATTCCAACAGCTGCCTGAGAGCACTCCTCAGGAATGCCTCATTAGAGTTTACATTATTCGAGCATTAAACCTGCATCCAAAGGACAACAATGGATTGGTAAGTGTGTGCAACTGATTCTGTGTCCCTCAGAACTTTTATTTGGCATTTCTTTGCAAAACATGGAAGCATACGTGTCAACAAGAGAAAAGGGATACTTTATTCATCTTCTCAGGCTCTTTCCATTCCTACAGTTAAGCTGTAACTGTTATTTAACTTACAGCTTATTTTTCCTATCTAACATAAGATATGACTTATGTTTGGCTCATCCACTGTTAAATGATGGTACCAATTCTAAACTTTCAGCCATTTCAGGAAGTTGTTCTTTGAATTATTTAAAAGTGACAAGAATCTGGGGTATAAAAAATGTATTCCATAAAAAGTGAACTACTATCTTTTCTGTGAAAGTGACAGAATCATAGTAAATACTAGGCAGCTGGATTCTATGACCATTTATACTTTGCCAGTACCCCCTTGACCTTATTTCAAAGAGCAATAGGCCAGTCACACCAGAAGTAAATTTGTGTGTACCCCTCCAGTTAGCTAACTCCTTTTTGACAGAAGATAATGTGTTGCCTTGCTTAATTTGGAGTGGATGTTTGTACCAGTGAAGGACCAAGTATTGTGTCACAAATATGTATAATCATCATGTTTTATTATAGCGTCATAGGTGAATGCTAGGCTATCTGCTCTGAAAGGGCCATTTTAAGCCTAACTGTGTTATCTCATTAGGCATTCAAATTACCCTTACCATGATTTTTGTTCTTATATTTCCCATTTGTGAATTAATTTTTCTGGGTGCGTACCATTGAGCATACCTCTCAGCTGTTCATATTTTTACAAAATATCCAGATTTTTGTGTCATATTTTTGGTCTGCTCCTCATAAAATTTGTGATTTTCTGGCAAATCACTGAGGATTGAAGTCACTAAATAGTAACATACATGCACATTTTATACTTCAAATCCTTCATAAACATGCATGCTAACACTGATCCTGTTATTCTAGTAACTTGTTACATTTGTAAGAGTGGTATTTAACCCCAGTATTTTGGGCATTGTCCAGATTTCTTGCTCTAAGAGGTTGAGAGGTATGCCTCTGAAAACTGAAAGGGGACCCTGCTGAAACATAGGACATTTAGGTGCTGCTTCTGTCCATTAGTAGCGCAGGAAGTCAGTTTTGCTGCAAATTTCTTTAAGCCCATCCACTTATCTACATTTCCCTTGAACAGGAAGAGGGATGAGCTTTGTTTTACATGGATGAGGAGTCTGTTCTACAGAAGTGGTATTCTGCGGAATATGTATCTGTCTCCAACCCATTCTGTTTATATTACAGAAGAGGTAGTCTCTGCAGTGGGTATTTGTGATACCATTTGTCTTGCAGATGTGCAGGAGGTCTGTTAGTAATGGGTCAGATCATACCTTGTAAGTTAGTTGCATATAAAATCTTAATAGTCTAAACAGACTGAATATAGTGATGGAGCTTTGAGGTGGTCCATGTAGGCTTTGTGGTTTGATCCCTATATTGTCTTGGTGAGGAACTATTTTGAGCATTCTTGTTCTTGCATGTATCTGGGCAGGTACATTTCAAAGGAGGCATTTTACTCAGCAGTGGGCCTGATGAGGGCTGAGCACAGTGGGACAATGACATCTCTGGATTAAGATGCTATCCTTTGGTTATAAGTTGAGCAGTATAGAAGGACATATTCACAACAGTAGACACATGTTGATTGACTACTAGATCACTGTGTACCTATGTTTGGCAATCTCTTCCTACTGGATTGACTTTTAGGGATGTATTGTCAATGTGCTAATTTCCCAAAGGATACAATAATGTACTTTTTGGTATTTAACTTTAGTCCATGACTCTAGCACTGGTTATTTGTTTGGGACAAGCCCTTCTTGTGGATGTCTGAGTCATTTGTGGATTGAGTGACTGCTGCCAGCTTGCAGTTGTCCACAGATCTAGTCAACCAAAGTCCTTTGGCACCTGCTTCTCAGAAGTCCAAGCAAATATCAAACAGGCGTGGTCCCAGCACCAATCCCTGTGAGACTGCATTTGTGGCTGGTCTTTTTATGGAGGTAGCCTCCTCTGTTTTGACTTTCTGTGTCCTATCTGTGAACTAGTTGGCAGTTCAGTAGATGATGTAGGGGTTTATTCCCAATTTAGTAAGCTTTTCTACAGTGCCTGAATGAGGTATTGTGTCAAAAGCTTTGATCAGGTCTAGGTACGTGGTGTGTACTGTCTTCCTTTCATCTACTGCTTGGGTGACTCTTTCAAAAAAAGTCCACTTGGTTAAGTAAGTATGCCATGCCTTTAGCAAAACCATACTGGGATGGGTCTACTGTTTAGAGGTTTTCTATGTCCTTATGGATTAATTCCATAATAAGTCTTTCCATAGCTTTTCTTATGAGAGTGTCAGATGGTTATTGGATGTTATTAGGGGCATGGATAAGTTGTGCTTCATGCTATTCAGGATACATCCAGGGACATTGTCTGGCCCCACATATGCAGAATCTTTTCCTTTTGAGACAGCTCCTAGCACTTGGTCCTGTATAACAGCTGGGGGCTTATTGGTTTCTGATATTTATTTCAATGAATTTGGGGGTGAGGGTGAAGTCAGAGCTGATTTTTTTGGCCAGCAGATTTGCTATATCTTCAGCTTCAATGTAGGTGATGTTGTTCACAGTCAGCTTAACACACTGCTGCATAGCTCTTTTTGAGATTATAGATATAACTAAATAACCCTTGTGATTACCCTTGGACTGGATGGCTATTTTGCCTCACATTTACCCTTGGTGGTTTTAAGTAACTCCTGAATTACTTATTTCATTTAATGATGGGGTTTCTAACATGCTGGATGTTGGACTTGTTATTTTTGGCCACTGAAAGAATTGATATGACTATAGAATACTGGAATGAGCTGAAACAACTGGAAACAGCTGAAAAAAACTGCAATAAGACTGAAATAAATGTTTTTATTTTTTAATTACCCAGAACTGTGCTGAGCATGTGCTAGTCTCTCCTTTATGGGCCACATCTTCTTGCACTTTTCAGAATAAATTCTGCACACACTGTAGTTCAGTTAAGAATGCTTTATTATGTCAACAGTATCTGAATACTGTTTTCAATAACAGTGCTGATAAACTGAAACTGTCCTCCGCATTTATATTCACATTTATTTGATAAACTGAAATAATCCTGTGTATTATTTCTTTCCTCCTGAATAGTATAATTAATATTCTGAAATCCTAGATATTTGACCTAACCTATGCTTTCATAGCCAAGTGTCTGTATTGCCTTCTGAAGACTGCATTGCCACGACTATCAACTAACTTAACTAGCCATCTCTGAAGTATTTCCTAATAATAGCAAAATCCTGTAAAGTTCTAAATGCCTCTTTAGCCTTGGTTTCCAAGCCTTGTAGCATGCAAACAAGATGTGTCTGTACTTAAATGTGCAGCACATTCTGTTCTTATTAGAATTCTTGACTGAAAGTTATTTTTTACTGATTGAAATTGCATTTATTGAAACTTTATGCAAACTGTGAAGCATGCTTTAATATGGTTGCATTTCTAGGCTTATGCAAAGAGAATACTGTATTTTTGTATATTTAAATGATACCAGAACTAAGATCCACAATGTTCTTCTTTTGGTTATTAAGCTTATTAATATTGTGGTTCCACTAGAGAGTTTATTTTTTTACAGTTCACCCTGCTCTTGTTTCTGCAGTGCAGAGCTGCTTCTGTGTAGTTGTTTACATGCTGATATAAGTTAGTGTTGTATATTTCCACGTAAATAGTAGAGTTTTCAAGGTTGGGGGGATTGGAAACTTGGCAGGGTATCACTTTAAAGTAGGAAGTTTTCCTTGGAGAAATTTCTAAAAGTTCCATAAACAGTGGAGATCTTGGGTTTTCATTTTATTTTGAAAGAGTCTTCCTTGTGGTCTGAACTGACAATTAAGGATGTTATACGGGATGGAGCATAATTCCCCAATATTTGTGCAGACAGGGTCAAGGATGTTGTTGCCCCTAATGGTACTCTGACTAGTTGGTTCAGAATGTTTGTTTAAACAAAGTCCACAAATCTCTAGGCTTAAACACTGATATTGGTATATGTTTTCTAGTCTATAGTTGAGTAGTTGTAGATGCCCAGCAAGATGGTATTGGGTATAATGGTGAGTGACTCCAGTTCATTTAAGTAGGTGCTATGGCATTCCTGAGTCACAGAGAGCATTCTGTAGATAACTAGAATATGATATGAAAATTTGCTGATAGTGAGCTGGATGTGAAGAAGCTCTAGGGCATCATGCTGCTTTACCAGCCTTGATGCAAGTCTCTTCTAGCTGATGACTGAGACACCCTCACCTTTTTCCCCTTCCTGTCTAATAGCTAGTTTAATTGTGTGGAAGACAGTATAACCCTGCATAACTGGAGTACTCCCCGCCAATTTAAAGCATGTCTCAGTCATTACACAGACGTTTATGAACTCTAAGGTAAGGAGGGCTTGCAGGGAGTGGAGATTCTTGTTTGGGCTCCTAGCACTGATCAGTAGCACCTTTATATTTTTCATTGCTTGTTTCATTGTGTTAGTAGGTTTATCTGGTTGGCATTGCCTAATAAAGGAACTATGGAAGTGGACAATGTTTTAGCCAGTATTCAAAAGTCTAGGGGAGAGAGGTGCTGAGCATCCCTGGCAAAACAGCATGGCCTGTCGATCTTATCAACATCAGGTTGACAAATATTGCACCCCTTTTTCACTGACACCAAAAGCTAAGCCACTTATTGATGTCAATTTTTTTGCACTCTTGTGAGGCAACATCCTTGAGGCAGGTATAATGGTGCTCATTGTCAGGCTCATACCTGCCTGAGACACATAGTCTGAGAGCTCCATCATGTCTCTCTTTATATAACCAGGGAGGTACACCTCAAGTTGTTTACACCAGTATGTACTATGACTGAGTCATACTCTGTATTTCCTGTTCAAGGACTTTAGCGCATTCGCCATCTGGCTAATCCTGGCACCAGACAATCAACTGACCATTCACCCCTTCCATACTCAGCCTGGTGACTGTTGCAGCGGTATGTCTTACAATAGAGTCACTTATGACTAGAGTATTTGGTTGAGTAAATGTCTGCCTTATGTGTTTAACATCCATGACATTGGGAATCCTAGTGCTATGTGAGGTGGTAAGCTTTGCAGACTTGAAGTGTTTGCTGAAGCAGGTTTAGATCCCTGGTTCTGGTATTAGTGGGACTACTGGATTTGTGGAGATACTCGTGGTCTTGGACTACTGGATCTCTTATGGTCCAAAAGACAAGACACAGATTACCCCTAATAGGTCTACAGGACACTGAATAAAAAGGGAGTGCTTCCAACTTCTCCTGGTAGCACTTGTCTTTTAAGCCTGTGAACTTTTTAGTTGTCAACATCTGGCATTTTTCCAGTTGCTTGATATTCCTAGTAAGAATTATCCCAAAAGGAACATTGTATTTGATAATGGGTATGACCAATGTAGAATATAAAGGGGTAAGAACTTCCTTGGATCTGGATGAATTATATTTGCAAAAAGACTTTTTAACCACTGTTAGAACATGATGATCAAAGGCAAGTGAATTATTTGCCTATGTTTCAAGGTCTATCACCACACTTTCATTTTGAAGTGGAGTATTGTCTATACAATAGAAAGGATGATGAGATTATTTACAAAAATAAATGTCCTTCCTCAGCTGATGGGTCTGTCAGATCTGTAAGGATGTGACATCTGCAACTCTAGACTTTTGGATGCAAGACTTGGGCCCCTGCCCTACCTATAATTCCCCTCCGTCAACTGAATACCTCAGATCTTATTTGCTGCTTGAACGCTACAGATGTAGTCTCCTTGACTCAGTACTCTTTAGTCAGATACATGGTACTTATTTTATAGTCTTTAGGCTTTTCTACCTATTTTATCAACTAGTTAATACTTTTTTTTTCCTCTGTAGAAAAACTTTGCCTTCTAATATTGTTCTCTTCCTACAAAAAAGGAATGTTTTACTTAACTTCTCCTTTTTCTGCTTAGGCAGTATTTGTTTTTTGAGAAATTTAGTTGTGAGGTTGTTTGTTTGGGCTTA